>NW_022589708.1:32798537-33030854 GCF_004348235.1 Phoca vitulina | reverse complement strand
TGGTGATAGACACTGGGGAGGGTATGTGCTCTGGTAAGCGCTGTGAATTGTGCAAGACTGTTGAATCACAGACCTGTACCTCTGAAACAAATAATGCAATATATGTTAAGAAAAAAAGAAAGAAGAAGAAGATAGCAGGAGGGGAAGAATGAAGGGGGGGGAGACCGGAGGGGGAGACGAACCATGAGAGATGATGGACTCTGAAAAACAAACTGAGGGTTCTACAGGGGAGTGGGGTGGAAGGATGGGTTAGCCTGGTGATGGGTATTAAAGAGGGCACGTTCTGCATGGAGCACTGGGTGTTATGCACAAACAATGAATCATGGAACACTACATCAAAAACTAATGATGTAATGTATGGTGATTAGCATAACAATAAAAAAATTTTTAAAAAATTACATAAAGGTAGGCAGGATACATAATGTTATTGGCAGTCCTGGAGTTGACAGCTGAGAAAAGTAGCTCAGGATGGTTAAATGCCTGGGAAATAATAAGAGTTTTAGTCTACACTTCTTCCTGCATCACATCTTCTCTCTAGAAAGATGAAGAACCTTAATACGTCAAGACGGCAATACTCAATCTCTTGCACATATGTACTGATGATTAAATATCATTTGCACTGTTGGTATTTTTTTACTAGGCTTTTTCCTACTGAGAAAATCAGTAAGATGAGAGAGCTTAAATTAGTAATAGTCAGCTGTATAGGTATTTTTCATCTTAACAACGTTGATTCAATAAAATAAAACAACAGGGGTGTCTGGCTGGCTCAGTTGGAAGAGCATGCGACTCTTGATCTCAGGGTTGTGAGTTCAAGCCCCATGTTGGGTGTAGAGGCTACTTAAATAAATAAAACTTAAAAAATTAAAAAAAAAAATAAAACAACAAATATTTTCTGTGAGTTCACCATAGCAAAGCAAGTGGGCATCAAAGGCATCCTTCAAGAGTTTTATAATCTGGTGAGGTATAGGACTTGGATATTTATCTACCTCAAGTAGATGAAAAAGACTCAAACCTTTGCCACTTTGAGGACCTCTGGAAGTCTAGCTCCCACTCTGTAAAGATGTATGTGGATTTCTGGGAGGCTTATATTTTCTGGACCACCTTGCTCTCTAGCATTAATCCTGATGCTAGAAACAGTACATTCTTCAATTTTCACATCAAGAACAACCATATAAACTCATCTGAGTGTTTAGAAACCCTTTTCACTATAGATGTTGAGAGGCTCCTGGAGCTTTGGCTCTCTGTTCCTAGTGTTCTCTGCATTTGTAAAAATGCCTTTGGCTACCTCTGTGCCGCTCACTGGTCCCATCCAGCCTCAAGCAATCCTTCATCTCGCTGGCCCTCTCTCCTTCCTCTTTTCTCTGGTTGCTGCTCCCACCCCCAACTCATCTTTATTCAAGAGAAAAACAACACATTCCTTCCCTTTGTGCAGGCAGAGCAGCTTTCTCCCACGGAAAGCCTTGAGGCTACTGTTACATGGGAGGCTGTGGTTGGGAGGTGGGAGCGGGGTTTAGCTTGCAGTCCACCTCCAAGCATTTCTAAGGACACATTTTCCACACCAAGAGTTTTTTTCTGGAGGAACTTGGTGCCAGCTCTTAAGATAATAAACATTTCTCCAACTTATTATGTATGCAAATCATAATTCCACAAGCCATAAAAATGATATGTGATAAAGAGAGGAATAATAACGTACAATGGGATTAAAGGGAGAGAGTGCTTAATTCTGGTTGAGATCAGGACAAGCTTAATGTAGGATACCAACAAATGGGTCTTGAATACTGACAAGCAGCAATGTAAGTGGTAAAGAGAAAGCAGAAGTGAAGAGGACAACGGGCCAGGTACCATAGACTTTGGTCCTTTATAGAGAATTGTACTTTTTTTTTTCTAGTTTTTTTAAAGATTTTATTTATTTATTTGACAGAGCGAGAGAGGGAACACAAGCAGGGGGAGTGGGAGAGGGAGAAGCAGGCTTCCCGATGAGCAAAGAGTCCAGTGCCGGGCTCATGACCTGAGCCAAAGGCAGACACTTAACGACTGAGCCACCCAAGTGCCCCTATAGAGAACTGTACTTCAGAAGTCCTAGAAAAATCAGGATTTTTTTTTTTTTAGGAGGAAAATTCTGGCTTATTAGGATTTATTGGGGAGGAAGTGATTAAAAGTCAAGGCCCTTATCAAATAGAGAACGTTTATTACCATGACCCAAGAAGTAGATTCTCCCTGCACCAAACTAGTGTCTTTAAATCTCAATCAGAGAGGACCAACTCCAAGGCATTTCAGAAGTAGATCTGTCAGTTCTTGGTGATTGGTTAGATAATAGCAGATAAGGGAGAGGAAGGAATGAAAGGTGATCAGGATAACCACGATGTCATTAGCCAGCCTAGAGTCTACAGGAAGAGTGGCAAGATAGGAAAGGCTAATGATTAAAATTAATCTACATATAAACCATAGATTTACATTTAAAAGACAATAAGAGTGGCATTTTCTTTTCATTTGCTAGGCAAGTCATAATTTAACAGGGTTGTAGAAACTAGGTAATAAAGAAGTATTTTCAGGGATAACTTGAATGGATTTCATAAAAGAAAGCTTATAAAACAAATTTAATGTTAATGCAATTTCATTAAGTGCTGTCCAATCTGTAATTCTAAAGGCCAGGTACTTTGTAGAGAAAATTAGACTAAAAAATGCACAGTTTTTGTTTATTCAGTCAATTAACATTCATTAAATTTGTTTGGGGATATTACTAAGTTTATAGTTGGCAGTTTACATACTTGATGACCTAGGTGATTGCTTTTCTGATTGGTTTTAATTATAGGAGTTTGTTTTTCAGGACCTCAAAGAGATCCACTTAAGTAGAGAGGAGGACAAGGATGAAAGAAACACATTTGGAAGCTCTTGCTATCGCCTGAGGCAGCTTGCTGAGTGTTTTACATATTAGAATAGCTTGGAAAGTGGATGGACTGAAAGACACGAGTTCAGAACTGCCAGGGTAAGAATCTTGCTGATGAATTTTTAGCTGTGTCTTAGAAAAACTTATTAGCTTTCCTAAATGTTGGCTTCTTTTTCTATAAAACAGTCAGACCTAACTTGCAGGGTTGTAAGAAGGATTGGGGTTATAAAAATAAAACACTGTATAAACAGGTGGATATTCAGGAAGCCACTGAAGTTACTATTGTTTAACTTTGTGCTGACCTCAATTATAACCCCATTTTACAGAAGAGGAATCTGGGAGTCAGTCACCTTAAGTGACTCACCTGAGAGCACAGGGAGAGGTGGATGCTGCCTTTTTTTTAGTAATTGTTCTCCCAACCACCTAAAAGCACTGCCTGGCAGAGGAGGTGCTCCATAGAAATTTGCTGAGTATTCATAAAAAGTATCTCACATCTATGTTCCTCCCCTTCTCTTGGCCTCTGAATGCTGGAGGCTCCCTGAGCTCAGTCCTCTGGCCACTTCTCTTTGCTGTTTCAACTCTTTCCGTGGGCAATCGTGTCCATTCCCATGCCTTGTACCGGGTGCTCCATATACCATCCTTTTGCATGCCACCCATTTTTATTTCTATAGCCCCTTCTCCCTGAGCTCCAGACTCACGTATCCTTTTGACCTTCCACTTGTGTGTCAAACAGACATCTCTAACATGGTGAAAGCCGAACACACGATATTCTCCCCCAAAATAGCTCCTTCCCCCATTTTCTCGATCACAGGAAATGACCACTACTCCCCTGGTGGCTCATTCTCTCCCATCCACAATCTGTCAATAGGGCCTATTGGCTCAACTTTCAAAATATATCCCAGACTTGAATACTTCTATCTTCACCTCCATACTTACCTCTTCTCTGGCTTCCTGCTACAGCATCTACACCTTCCACACCTTTTCCCCTTCTCCCACAGTCTTTTTGTTTTTTATGGTAAATACATGTATCATAAAATTTGCCCTTTTAACCATCTTTAAGTGTGCATCTCAGTGGCATTAAGTATTTTCACATTACACAAGCCATAAAGATCGTAAGTGACTAAGAGAGGAGTAACACAGTACCAGGGGAGTAATGGGAGAGAGTGTTTAATTCTAGTTGAGATCAGGGAAGCTTAATGTAGGATACCAACCAGTGGGTCTTGGAGAATACAGACAAGCAGCCATGTGAGTGGCAAAGAGAAAGCCGAAGAGAAGAGAAGAAGACAACCGGCCCAGGTACCATCAACTTAGAGTGTTTGTTCCCTTGTGGAGAATTGTATTTTGTAGGTCCTGGAAATACCAGGACTTCTGTTTTGTTTTAGAAAGAAAATTCTGGCTTATGAATGTAGAATTCATTAGTGAGGAAGAGATTAATGTCAGTAATGACCCATAGTGTTACCCAGGTATGGCCTTAAGAGGTAGCAGCTCCTGCCTTCCCAAAGCCACCCTGAATATCCCACTAAACATGCATTCTTCAAGTCGGCTAGCCTCCATTCATTCTAGATTACCACCCTTAAGCCCTATTAATTGAAATTCTTTAGTTGCCCCAACATTCCCCCTGGTTCCTTCATTCAAGAACCTATCTTCCAGGCATCAAAGCCTACATAATGTAACTTATTTATAGGGGAAACGGATGTGCAGCTTGAGAACTGTTTCAGACTAGTGACATTAATTAAGGATATTGTTTCCAGAAAGCCCAGAGTTTCTGTGAATTATAAACTATCCCTCCCAACTCAGAGAGTTAATTATCAATATAATATTTGATTCTTCCAGCTGCCAAAATAAACCATAGTACTTTAAGACTATCTGTCTGTCTCTAAGAGAAAATAAAATGATTCATACATTTAAAAAGTCAGTATTTTGTGATCTTCCCCACTACCTCATTATCTCATGATTTCCACACGTTTATACAGTATCAGGTGATGGGTCTACATGAAGGATCATATTGTCAAGCAGGAACATGATATATTAGCAAGCATTTGTGGTGCTTTCGTTATAGGTAGGGGGCAACTTCCCACGTGATGTATAGCATGGCTTCTGTAGAACAACACTGAGGATGGTTGTTGGATGGGTTGCTGCCATGAAGGGTTAATGGGGTCTGTTGTGATCCGCTGTTCAAACATGCCTGACATCCTCAGTGCAAATTCAGGGCCATTCACAAAGCAGGTAAGGCAGAAAAATGAAATACTGATGCTTTTTATGAAGAAAGAGTGACCAAAACATTAGTGCTTCCCAGTGGAAAATTACATACTAATAAATATACTCTAGCACAGGGGCGCCTGGGTGGCTCAGTTGGTTAAGCGTCCGACCTTGGATCTCAGCTCAGGTTTTGATCTCAGGGTCACGAGTTCAAGTCCCGCACTGGGCACCACGCCGGGCATGGAGGCTACTTTAAAATATCTATATATATATACACACACACACACTCTAGTATATATCACAGTTTCTAGCTTTCGTTAAAAAAAATCCTTAGAGCAATAAATGAAACACTTTTTTGATTTGTAATTCTCTTTATTATATACTAACTTCTAAAAATAAATTGATGACTTAAAAATAAATTGATGACAATTAAAAAAAATAAATTGATAACTCACTGATTTCTGAGATTTCGTCCCCTGTTTTCCTTCCAATCAATACAATGTATTTCTTTTCTTTGGTCTTCTGTCTAGACTACCTGAGAGCAACTTCTGAGGCCCTTCAGAAAGCTGATGGGTTCATAAACCTAACAAATCACTGTGGAGCTTAATGCATTCAATGTATTCATTACTGGCAGTGACATAGAAGGATTAAGTATGAGTTATCAGAAAACATCTGTGAATCAGATATAAAGTTCATACTAATTACCACTTTAATTTTTCTTGTTTATTGGGTAATTAAAACATACTTTAATGTAGAATAGCAAGACTTTGACTTTTTCTAATTTTGTCCATGAATATTACGCATTTGTGAAAATATATGAAACTGTCTCATTTAGCTTTATCTGAAACCCATTTTTTCACAGCAAGAAGATTAGTTAAAGAATATGTATCAGTGGGAACTAATTAAGCATCTTCTTTGGAAAAATTTCTGTGTGAATTTCTCAGAAGATGACTAAATCGGCCAAATGCACTTTGGCATTAATATAGGACTGTAAACCAATGATACCAAAATATCTGAAAATTACACTTAGCGGATGTGAGAAATGATTATTAAAATCAAGATTACTGAACTTTCTTAAATTTACTTCACTCAGCGTACATTTTTAAATATTCACTTTAGATCCATTTTTCCATGTTTGTATTTATGTGTGTGCATAAAATAGGCAAGTAGAAAAAGATATTGTCTTTGATTTTTAGAACTTAAAATCTGGGTGAGTCAATGAGTATTATGTTTGTGAAAAAACAACGATAACAAAAGTAATACATGGACCAAGTGTGAGAAACCGTGGAGTGATTCAGACAGAATGTACGAGTGCTGAGGGATACAAGGAGAGTGTAAGATCACCCTGAAAGGGATGCATAGTTGACAAGCTATAAAGGATAAGGACCATGATAAACACAGCCACAATGGTTTTCACGCAGCTTCCATTTATGATGATTATTACCTTTTTAAGAAAGATTTATTTAGTTGAGAGAGAGACAGAGAGAGAGAGAGAAATAGAGAGCGGGGAGTGGGGAGGGGTAGAAGGAAAGGGAGAGAGAGAATCCCAAGCAGACTCCCCAACTCAGGGGTCGATCCCACGACCACGAGATCATGCCCTGAGCCAAAACCAAGAGTCAAGAGTGGGACGCTAACTGACTACATCACCCAGGCACCCTCAGATTATTACTTTTTTAACTCCGGATGCTGGTCATCTATTATGGAGAGGAGCAGGTTTGTAGTTAAGTGCTTGGGGCTGTAGTCAGATCACCCAGCCCATGCATCTCACTGTGAAGCTGTGGGCAAGTACCTAAAGGCCCTAATACCTCAGTTTCTTTTCTATAAAATGGGACAAATAAATGTCCTTGCCTTATAGGGCTGTTGCAAGTATTAAATGAGCTAATACATGTAAAGCATTTAAGACAGTTCCTGCTACTTGGCTAGGCTCAATAAATCTTACCTCACTCTGTCTCTCAATTTTCTCAATACATTAAACGTTATTGTTTACCTCAAAGGAAATTGCAAAAGTGCTCAAATAAAATTCAGTTAAAAAGATGTATGTCAGTATAGTCAACAATACTGTATTATAAACTTCAAAGGTGCTGAGAGACTAGACCTTAATTGTTTTCTCCAGAGAAAAGAAATAATTACGTAACATGATAGAGGTGTTAGCTAATGCTAAGATGGTAATCGTACCGTCGATACATAAATGTATTGAACCAACATGTTGTAGATGTCAATTATATCTCAATAAAAAATAATGAAATGTCTGTCATACAGCCCATATAGGATATAAAAGTGAGAGCTTAAAGTCAATAAAACATTTAAGGAGCTTTATATCTCTAAAAAGTTTGCAAGTGCTTGGGAGAAAAGGTGGGAAGAATGAACACACTATTTATGCCTCTTTTCTCATTATTTTTATCTGATGTTCTCTAGAGACTCTTTGGCACCACTGTAGGCTGTTAATTTCTGAGTCATTATTACATTTACATAGAGCTGATGATAAATAATCAGAAAACATTCTAAAATAGCTTTGCCAACGATAAAAACATTTGTAAATTTATCTGGGGTTAGCACATTCTTGGATAACTTTATTTTTTAAACAGGCTAAGTTTCAAATCCAAATAAGACTTTTCCCCTTGAGCAGAAACACATTACCTTCTGAGGCGGGGTAATTAAAAATTGCTCAGACACACAGGAATGTACAGTCCAGAGCTGGGCTGGTGAGCTACAAGGGCTCAGCACTTGTAGAATTACTCAGTTTTGGAGGCTTTGTGACCAAGAACTTGTGACCTGTTTGCACACTCCCAAAGTAACGAGAAGCCTTCCCACCTTTGAGAGTCGCCAGGTAAACCCGCTGAAGGCTTATCACAGAAGATCATTTAGAACTAATCATGTCATGCATCTGTTAGTTTTATTAAATGAGTCCAATTCCTGGTTTATTGTTTCAAAGCAACCAGTCGGACTTTCCTTGCCAAATGTTCTTTTATCTCAAGAAGCCGGAATCAGGGAAAGCATTCTCAAAACATCCTCTCTGAGTCCTGAGGGGAAAGCATTTTGTGCTCTAGCATATGTCTAAGTGTGAGAGCCTCGGTAGCATATCAGTGTGTGGGCAGACTTTTAGGAAAACGCAGGAAAAACAGCGGAGCAATCTGCTCTGACAGACAGTACAACTTATGTATGAAAAGCCTCCCCAGTACTAATGCGATTTACACATCCATAAGACAGGCCTAAAAATTCCAGGAGCAAAGGCAAAACATAAGGCATAAAATGGGACACAGTCTCAAGTGCTAACAACATTTTTACATATCCCATTCTTTTTTTAAATTTATAATAACTCCTTCCATTCCTATAGCATCTTTCCCCGGAGAAGTTAAACTTCCTCTAAAGAGGTTTTATTTGTTTGTAATGTTCCAATTCATCCTGACAATGTTTCCTTGGAACAGAGAGAAACTTGCCTGCATCATACAGGAGAGAAAAACAGAAGTGCAATGAGGCAGCCTGCAAGACTGGTCCCTGCCCCTGGGACGGGTTGCACCATCAAGGCTCCAAAGACCCACAAGAGCTCTGGGTTGGTCAGATAAAACTGTGGTTTCAAAGCCTTAAACTCTCGTTTCACTGTGGGACAAAAACTTTGCTTTCAGATTTACAAAGAATAATAGTAAAGACTTCTATCGCAGTCCCCTGGATCACAAAACCATATTCTTATGGTTCTTAGGCCAACAACACATCCTCTCTTAACTCCATGGCAGGTGTCCTAAGTCCCATACCAGGGAACTTTCAGAGCCTCAGGGTCATTATTTCGAATTATTTCAATTTCAAGTATGTAAGGGTTATATAACAAGGCTATAACTCTCCTCTTTGACCCCCAATTATAAATTTAATTTGTTTATCAACAGCCCCATTGTTCTCCGTGGTTGACTTTAAAACAATAAATCCGAAATCTAAATTTATAGAAAATGAATTTATACTAACAAAACACCACTCTGATCTCTTTAAATATTCCATGCAAGGCTTAGTCTTAACAAACTTTGGAAGAAGATGTCATCATGAGGTTGGTCACTTATTTAGTATTTCAGAAGCATTTACTGAGCACCTACTTTGTGGGAGCACAGCACTAAGCTCTAGGGATCCGGCCATGAGGGACGCGCTGTCCATCCCTGCTCTCGTCTGTCACACATCTAACACAGGCCACCAAGTGACGAGAGACTTCACCTCCCTGCAGCCACTTACACTGACCTTTTAAAAGAGGGTGGAAAGCCTACTGATACGGTGATAGAAGAAAAAAACAACAGAAGCAAAGGGCAGTGTTCATTATTTCAGATTCTTGCTATAGGCATTAGACTTGGGGAAGATTCCTGAATATTTAGGGCATTCTGTGGAACAGGCACAATTTTTCACTTGGGAAAGCAGAACATTTTAAGAACTGAGCCAAATCTCTGAAATTACTTGCTAGCTTTACTCCAGTCAAATCTGAGTTCAAAAGATAGAGCATGTATAGATTTCAGTCTCTGCTTAGAGCATGACAAATGGTAATTTTCTGTGCCCTGAACTTTTTGGTATTCAAATCATAATAGCAAACAATAGCTCATATTTATGGAGCAACTGAATGTTTGCCAGATACTTGGTTAAATCTTTTACGTATATCATCTTATTTAGTTCTTTCCACACTCTAAGAGGATAGCATTATCATTCCCATTTTACGGATGAGTAAAATAAAGCTTAGGCAGATTAAGTAAACTTAAAATGAGTAAGGTCAAACAGTAGATTGTTAGTAACTAATATCAACCCTCTTAGCAGTGAGGCTATGGAATGGCAGAACATATACTTCTGAATGAGAGCTCAAGTAGTACAATCTGATATTTCCTTAAAGGAGACATTTCAGCTCTCCCTGTGAGGAACCCAATATGGCTCAGCTTCCCACTGCTCACAGGAGTGACTGTTTCTCACTTCTTTCACATCACCCTCTTATTAAGTCTGGGAGACTCACAGTTTAGTCGTGTTCTCCTGAGTATAAGGAAAAAAGTTAGCCATTAGCCCCATCCTTCCTCTGCTCTTTTGTTCTTTAAGAAAAACCCATACTGTTCCATTAGTTTCTCCACTTATAAATGAGAAAAATCCCTAGACGGGAGGCAGGCAGGAGCATGTTACATTTTCAGTGGACTGAGGACATCAGCCTTATTTGATAGCAGATTCCTCTTTCTTCAGCTCTGGCTACACGTTATTTCCAGAATCTGAGCCTAGAATATGAGCAACTTTGGAAGAGGCCTATTCCTCTATGAATTACAAGCTGCATGTGGCAGGTGTTGTTACCCTGACTCATTCTTGCAGAATATTGGCAGAAAGCGTTTACCATGACTTCCCTCAGGATCGACTCTTTTTATGTAGAGTCTTAAATTCTGTTGTCCAATCAGTGCTATCTTCTATAAAACAGACTACTGTTTTAAGATCCTGAAAGCACCAGAGAATTTAGCTTTGCTTAAAGACTTACTATACAATTATTTAACAATTTCAATATTGTATTTAGAAATTAAGAGGGGGAAAAAAAAGTACCAGAAGGAATGTTTCCTCATTTGATTAAAGTTACATGGAAACTTACTTTGAAATGGCTTCTAAAAAACGTACTGAAAGATAGAGCATGCGTATTATGTCATACACAGACATTTATGTGCATTTATGTGTGTCTGGGTAAAGCTGATCCTAGAAGCACATTTTAAAAATTATTTTGGTAATAGCATGCTTCAGAACCACCAATAATTTCATAATAGTCACCTTTTTTTAAAAGTCCCTCTGTGATAATGAGAAAAACCAAAGTGGTTTCTAAGAAAGTTGTGGCGTTCAAGAAAAGGAGAGAATTCATGACTAGAAAGTACATTGAGAGTTCTTCTCATTCACTAATTCCCTGAGGCAGAATTGTGTTTCAAGCATTCCAGAGAGAAAAATCAATCTATACCTTTAAAAAGGTTTTGAAACGCAGTTTCAAGAACCCTAGTAACCTCTCCTGTTGATCTGGAAACTCTTCTTTCCGTCTTCTATGGATATGATTCCTTACTTCAAACAAACCCAAATGCTAAGATCTAAGGCATCTTTGTACTGAAATAAAATAGACCTGGCTTGTCTGCTTTTAAATTCTCCTTCCAGAAATAATAATTCAGGTCTGACTTTGGGCAGCAGAGGTGAGGTGATCCAGGGCTCAATTTGGAATCAGAAGATCTAGAAGGCCAGCTCTGTTGCACGGTGGCTGTGTTGATAGCATGAATCACTGAATCTCTATTTTGGACCCTTCATTTCATCACTGACAAAATGGGATCAATAATACCCGATGCTAAGGTCCCAAAGGTTGGTCGTGAATTTCCCAGGAGAGAATGGCTGAAATAGGATTTTAAAAGGATAGATATAGGCCCCTTCTGGTAGGGATCTCTACCAGACAGGTTTTTGTAGAACCCTTTTTGGCAAATCAGTGGGAGGAGTGGAGAACGGGTGGCAGGGGGCTGGGTGGTAGACACCTTGGAGCCTGGGTCAGCCACACGGGAGTTGGTCTAGTATGGGGCGGGGCGGGGCGGGGCGGGGGGGCGGTGGCAGCATTGGTGAGCCACTCCAGAGCAGGGAATACAGGAAGAACTGTTGTGGAGCTGCAGGGGGTGCATGCGTGGAAGAACAATGTCAGAAAGGAAAGGAGAAGCAAGTCTGCCTAGCATGCAGCCTGACATGAAGCTTGGTCACCAAGCAAGCCTGACGCCAGCATGGTCATCACCTGCAAAATCCGTATCAGGATATTAAGAAATAAAACTACTGGGTGAGACATAGATACACATGACAAATACAGATACAGAAATAGATATACACACAGAGGTGAACGTGTGTGTGTGTGTCCCTCTACTTTAATATTTGAACTCATTATTTTCTTAGTGTCGCCAGTTGAGTTCACCTTCAATGAGGGCTAATTCTTTAGAAATGAAGAATGCTGATATTTATGCATCCTGGCATTAAATCCTGAGATACTGGCTGCCCCTAGAGGTACAGATCTTCTAGCTTTAGCCAGCTCCATCCTCTCGACCAAGGCCTGATAATATAATCAGTTATTTTTGTAAGTACCTACAATGATAGCTATTACTTATTAATTCAAATAAACAACTTATTCATGTATTCCTTATGAGAAGTTGCAGTTAATGCATTTGTATTCATTTTTAAAATATGGCTATTACCATAAATCGTCTGTAATATGGGGTTATTTTTATGCATGTGCTCTTTGACCCCTGGAGACAGAAGGGAATAGAGAATGCCTAGTGCAAATGCATATTCATTTAAAGGATATGTTTCTTGTAGGAAAACAGGTGACCCTACTCCTACCCAGTTGTGAGTAAGGAATCACAAAGTTGTGAAACAACTCACCATGATCGGGGCTCTGTCAACAGCTATGGAGTAGGTTCTGGTTTTCCTCCTCCAGTGTAGTAAATCATGGGACATGGAGGTCAACTGGAATGAGGGCTGAAGGATATACTCTGGCCGATATAACTATAATCATGCATATTTATAAATATTAAATGTAATTATTATGTCCCCAATACATATCTAACAAAGGTCATGTTAAACCCAGATTGTGACAATGACTGGTTTCATAGTTTGTGAAAGCATTGTGTGCGAGAATTACTATATTTCACATACTAAGTCAAAGTACCAAGTGCAAAAGGAAAAAGAAAATGCTCCTTTGTCAACATTTGTTATCATGCCGCACATCTATAATTTCTAGAATCACAGGCTCTAAGTCTATTGATAAGCACCAACTTGCAAAAGCAAGGCACTGTTTCAGGCAACACCAAGCAATAATGGCATCATGATTCCGATTTCACTGAATGCTATTTTCAAGATACCCAACAGTTTGGAAGCACACAAGTCGAGGGCACATCACTACACAACTGAATCAATAACAGTGAAAGCCATTAGTGGCCCTGTGATAAATGATGCATCATTTTTACATTTCAAGGACTGTAATGTCCTACTAAGTGGGTAGTATATGCTGCCCATACCGGGTAAAAGGCTGTTACTGAATGTCTGACACCTTCAGAATGGGTCTCTAAACCCAGAGAGAAATAAGCATTCTAGTGTCACTTTACAGTAGAGTAGCATCAGGTTGGTAAAGATCCACAGATGAAACCAACAAACAAAAATATTGCATTACCACAATTAGGTGTGTGTATGTGTACATTGGCAAACAATGATGGGATTCTAGTAGTTCAATTATTTTTCAATTTATATACATGGGAAACCACACTGAAGGGGCAAAAGTAATGCAGATCAGACACATTTCTTTAAAACTTATAAATGAAATTTAAAAATGTAAATAACGTCTACTCATGAATTCCATTATCTCAAACAATGTTAACTCTGAAGGCCAACACATGAGGCAATATCTAAATGTTAAATTGGTGAGGCACAGAAAACCCCACCTGTGACCAAGAGGTGACATTCTCTTCACAAAAGGCCAACAACACACAGCTGCAGGATACCTGCTAACTCATTCACAAGTCTGAACTCTTCCTGTAAAGACAAGCTCCTCGAGGGTACCTTTATATTGCCAGTATTATGCACAACTGAATCAATAACAGTGAAAAATGTTAGTGCTTGGCACAGAGTAGGTGCTCAAAACAGGTCAGACTTCCAATTACACACTATTTTAATAGAGCAAATTTTGGAAAAACTCTCAAAATATTCCAGGAAATATTCTATAAGAATTTGAACACTTCAGTTTAAATCCATCTTCCACCCCTTTCAGTCTTTCTTCTTCAAACATTTCTTGAATGCCCACCATGTATGGGCCAGGCCTTCTGCAAGGTACTGGGGACTCAGAACCTAAAAGAGAAAGGTGTGTGCGTGTGTGTGTGTGCGCGCGCATGCACACACACACACACACACCCTCAAGGGTTGTGATAGAAATACTTGATGAGGACCCAGAAGAGGAAGCAATCAATCAAGCTGTCATCAGCAAAAAAGATGAGGGCTTAAATTGTGGACAAGGCTGTTTTCACTAAAGGAGATTATACAATAGGAGATGGAACTTTGAAGAACATGAACATTTAAAAGGGAGGTAAAGGAAGAGGAGTGAACAGAAGGGACATAGTCAAGGTCAGTTTAGTATAACATACCGGGGAATTCTGTTCACCTTGGTCTCAATTTTGTTATCTGTAAAAGGGTCAAAACACTTTCTAGATATTAATGAGATAATTAACATTGGCTATATATAAACTCTAGTCCTACATAAACTAGCTTTGCCATCTCCTCAAAATAATAATAGTCCACATTTCTTGAGTCTGCTAAACACTGTCCTTAGAGCTTTATATGTATTAGCACATTTAATCTGGACAAGAGCCATGGGACAGGTGTTAATAGCAAGCCTTATTTTATAGATTAGGAAATCAAGGCACACAGATATTAACTAATTTGCTTAGGGTTATAGAGGGAATATGTGGTAACTGAAATATGAAAATGAGCAGGCTGATTCTTTAATCTCTACCCTGCCTCTCCTCATTTTAAAGGTTAAGATAATAGTATGCTTTAGGACATCTCATAGGATGGTTACGAGGAAAAAATGAAATGATACGTATGCAACTGTGTGAAACTATAAAAAGTTCAAGAATATAAAATATCATTAAAAGGTGGTTCTACCAAAGCACACTGTCCATTTCCTGAGGAAATCAGACTTCACTGCTTCCCTTTGGAGAGAAGTGTTAAAAACAAGGAGTTTGTGGAGAATCACTTTGGAGATCTCCCTCTACCACCAGAGGATGAATTATTTACCAGCAATATAACCAGGCATGCCTGGGAGCAAATTATTGATTTCAGTGCCCCTTTCTAATTCCGTATCCGGTTCCCTCTGTCATGAGGTGGCACATAACACACATGAGGCCAAGTCAGACGCAAATGACGTTTGGATGATTGTCCTTGAGGAAGTGGGTAATTAGGAGTTGGCATTTTAATAAAAATAATAGCTGACATATATGATCCTGCTCTGCCCAGACCTTCAACCTGAATTAACACATTGAAGTTTCAAGCTGCTGAGCTCTGGGAAAGAGATGTTTTTGTTGTATTTTACCTCAGAGGAAAATGGCGGTGAGGAGTTTGATGATTCCCTCAAGCCAAACAGCCAATAAATGTAGCAGACAGAATTTGAACTAGCATCCCCTGACCCCAAAGCCTCTGCTTTTTCTGCCGAGTTCCTTAGACTTCCATTTTTTTTTTAATATTTATTCACCCTGGGTCAGTTTTAAAGGCCTTAAAAAATTACTGGAGAACAGAAATCTACATTGAGTACCTCAGAGGCCACATCTCCCTCAGTGGCCAATTACACCACTAGATTTGCTTTGATGGACATTTCCTATAGAGTAAACAATCTTCCCTTATTTTCATCAGGAGGTACCTTTGGTTGTGTGCTTTGGGACCCTGGGCCCACGGCTGCTATGATCGTGGGGAGGTCCAGCTTCTTAGCTCTTAGAAAGATAAATGATTTAACTTTTTCTACCAACATGGATTGATACTTTGCACAGCGCCACTTAAAATTCAGTACCTGTTGAGCCAACTAACAGATTAAAGAGAGAAAGATATTTATTCTCTGTTCATCTGAGAATGTCATCTGCCTTAATCCTGTTAAACCACAGGCCCTGCATTTAAATCTTGTTCCAAATCCTATTTCCAGAGTTGTGATGTTTGTGGGTGCTTATGTCTTTGAAGGCATGGCAATAAAAACTAGAAGATTGATTTTTCAAATCCATCAATATACACAAGAAACAAAAAAGCCATCGAATTAGCACATCCAAAGGACAAAGAATTTAAAAAAAAAATTACCCACACAAAGCCCATCCAGGAGGTGACCCTTTTTTATTGGACTAATTACAAGGAAATATAAAAGGGCAAGCTTTTATTAATCAAGCTCTTTTCACTCAGCCATGAAGAACTGCAAGGCAGGAAGAAAGCAAAGAGACAGGGTGTTAATGTAAGCGCGATAATTAAATTCAGAATCAAGTGGATCAGAAGGAAGGGCATATATGGAAAAGTCAGGTGGAGGTAAGAATTGGAACCCTAATCCCTTATAATATTATATGGTTTGTGGAAACAAGAGAAAAATAAAGTCACTAAATATACACTTTCAAAGCATCAATAAAGGAGGCTACATTTAAGAGAAAAGTGAACAGTGAAAATAATACCACCGAGGCATTTTGTAACATCTTGTCTTCCAGAGCGTAAAGAGCTTTCCCACATAATCTCCTCCATTTATTTTCATATCTTTCTTGTGAAATATATAGGTAAGAGCAGGCATGAGGGACTCAATCTTGCCCCAGATCACATAATTAGAGAGTGACAGAACAGGTCCCAAATCTCTGAAATTCAGGTCAGTATTCTACTATTATCCTTCAAACATTTCGTCGAATGTAATAATTATAAGCAGAGAAAGGGTAGAAATGATGTCACCAATGTTTAAAGACGTTTCTAACATCAAAAAGTTCTTGTTGCCCTCCGAATCTGCATATTTCTACTTGTCTTAAAATACTGAATAAGGAATGGGAAACAGCCATGAAAAAGTGAAGGGGGAACCACCAAAGTCCAGAAATCAAAGTTCTGATCCTAGCTTAAATTCACTGTGCAAACTAAGCCTCAACCAGGCCTCAGTTTTCCCATCACCAAGATGAGGATGTTGAAAGAGATGATTTACTTCTTCGATCAATATATACGCTCTAGCCGGCGGGCCACGCCCCGTGCTGGCAGCCAGGAAATGATAGTCCTCATGATGGGGGGCGGGGTCTCCATCTGGAGATGACAAGATCGGAAGATCATCACACACACAGGCAAAAAAAAAAAAAAAAAATGATGACCACAAATCGTGATGAGGGTGATAATCTGGTTCCTACAGCAGCATAGGATCAGAGAGGAAGAAGAGGCTGATGGAATGGGGGATCGGAGGGAAGACTCTGCAGTGAAGAGAATTCTTAGGCTGAGTCTTTCAGAATTAGTTTTCTTGGTGAACAAGGTATTTTTGGAAAACACATGTTCAGTGTGGCTGGCATGCAGGGTCCATGGAGGTGGGAAAACAGGAAAAGAGTCGTCTTCCGAAGGCCTCATAGGCTGTGCTAAGAGCTTGGGACTTCTAAACAATGGCAAAGTCCAGCAGAATTGTAAAGAGAAGAGCAATCCCCTTTGCATTTTACAGACGTCGTTGCCGGCATGGCAAAGATTGGACATGGGCAAGGGCAGAAGGAATCGGAATCCAAAGAGACCAGTTAGGCGTGTAGGTTAATATTTCAGGCAAGAGATGAGGAGGGCACGTGGGATGAAGAGCCAACATTGCCAAGAAATATTTAGAAGGGAGAATGCTAGTTTGGGTAATCAAATGGATGTTGGTTCTGACGGAGTGGGAGTTACTATGAGGCTTCTGGCTTGGATAGGTAATAGGCAGAAAACTGGGCTTGGAGAATATGAACAAACAGATTCTTTTCCAGGGCTGGTCTGAAGAAGTCAGGGTACTTAGTGTTTTGCAAACAGATGCCTTCATGTATTAAGATCTATTTATTTAGCTGGGGTCGGATGCCTCACCAAGCTGCTCTGGGTGGGACAAATACTGGGGCCGGTGGCATTTTATGATGGGCAGTTGACAGGGTGCAGCGGTGGGGCAAAGATACGGACCAAAACGTAACTGTTTGCCCCCTGAGGACTCCGCCCCCGACTGGTTGCCTTAGATGCAATACTACAGCTTCGGTTCGATTGACCTGGGGCTGTCTGTGGCTCAGCCACTCTACTTTAGAGCCACCAGCTGATATTCTGCAAAAATTTGTAACTTCAGATTTTCTTCATCTCAAAAACTTTTCTGTCCTTCATCATCAAATACAGACACACACACACACCCTCAGGAAATCTCATTTCTATGCCAATGGTACCCACATCTGCACCTACAGACTTGCCCTCTTCTCCAAGCTCTTGGCAACAAGCACAACTTGCTCAGACCAAAACTAGGTGTCATCTCTGATTTTCTCTTTGCCTTGTTTCCTTCCAGAAGCAATAAACATAATCTAAAGCCTTCAAAACATAATCTAATTTGATCTCTCTCCCTCCACTGATACCATTCTAAACCACCATCCTTTCTCCTCAACCACTCATTGCCCCAGCTTCCTTTCCTCATCCCCCTGCTCCTACTCTTGTAATTCTTTCTCCACAGAACAGCCAGAATGAGTCTTGAAAATATGGATCTGATCATTTCATTCTCCTCCCGTGGCTCTCGTGACCCCCCAGACTGACTGGAGGCTCTGTACTTCTGTCCCTGACAAGCTCTCTGACCTTACCTTGTTACACCCACCCCTCACTCACTTTTTTTATGTTCCTTGAATGTTCCAAACTCGTTCCCATCCCAGGGTCTTTGTTTCTAGCACCTGGAATAATTTCGCCCCGATCCTCATGCAGCTGACTCCTCCTCATCCAGCTCCCAGCTTCTGTGTCACCTCCTCTCAGAAGGCTTCTTTCTGACCAAGCTTGTTGGATGGCATTCCAGTCATGTCCACGCATATCCCTGTTACATTTTCAGCAGAGCACTCATCACTACCAAACACTTGTTGGTTGTCTGTCTCACTCTACCGCATGCTAAGCCCCGGGAGGGCAGAGGCCCTGCCTTGTCTTTTTAAACACAGCAACCCCAGAGTGGAAGCAAGTGTCCAGGTCATTGTGGCTGCCATAATTTTATAGAATGAAGGAACAAACGAATGAAAACAAATATTTTCTGGCAAAGGGATGATGCTACTGAGTAAAAAAAAAAAAATAATAATTTCTGGCAATTTCAAAAGTGTTCAGGTTTGTGAAAGTGATATGGAAAGTAAATACTTAAATTGCAGCTTAAAAGTGAATACAGGCTAAGAGAAAGAGCAAAGATAGCAAGGCCTACAAGGCAGCTAAGCAGAAAACAGACTCCACTGATGTGTGCTAAGGCGGCCGTAGGATTTAAAATAAACAAGGAACACTCTGATTGCTATCCTTATTTTCTAAAAGGTATTGCCAATATGTTCAGGTATCTTCTGGAAGCCCTTTTCCTCCTGAAAACCATCATCACAATCATCAACCACATTCAATCAAGTTTCCCATTCAGGAGAGGAGAGAGGAGTAGACATGGAAATTCACACACATATTCTCTTCCTACTTCCTCACCTTCCGGCGCCAATTCTGTGTTTCTTTAGTCCCGCAGGAGGCACCGTTCACACAGCAGACAGTGTGCGTGGTGCCCCCTGGGCTTGTGCACTATGGCGGTCCTGGAAAGAGGAAATCACAAGCCCAGTGTGGCAGCACATCTCTGGCTGTCTAAGCTTCTTTAGGAGGGAGGCTTTTCTATTAAACATGTCTTCACAACATAATTTTTTAAAATGTCAAGGCTATGTACAGTCAGTTCCTAAGAACCAAAATGAAAATGAGCCAAATTGCCTATTATTCTTGAGACTGGTGCTGTGCTGGTTTTAGGTTTTAGCTTAACTTACGTGAGCTCAGGGTCCCTTCCTCTGAATGGTATCCCTGGGACTTTCTGCTCTCATCCCAAAGGTTTCTCTCCTACCTGCGCTTCCCTGACAGGAGAGCATCAGCCACACGATTCAGTGAGAAGGTAGCCTTCCAGGACCTCCTGGTGTTGTATTTGAGATAGTGTGGATTATGGGAAACACACTCTCTATTAGGCAGGGTAATAATGACTCCTTCAAATAACAGAGATTGTATTGTATAGGAGGAAGATTTCTGATTACTTCACATAAGTTTTTATGATTGAAAACAAGGTGACCGTCTGCAAAAATAGAAAAACCCACGAGGGTCAGCAATATTTCATAGGAAACATTGGCACTCTACCAATAGGGAAGGGGATAGAATGAGTCTTGTCCCGCCTAGAGGTAGGGACTGAACCAACTGGCTGCAGTTTGGTTTTATGGTACCCTTACATTAATACCTACTCTCCAGATCCTTCTAGGAGTGCTCACAGCGGTCTCAGAATTTACCAACTTCTACCTCTAGGTGGCAGCAATCGCCTTCTGTTCTCAACATGGTCTCCTTTGGCCTTTGTTTCCTGCCTCCACTCTAACTCCACACTTCCTTCTCCTTCCCAAATACTTCACAGCCTGTAAACTTTGGGGAAGATTACTGTAAGCTACTTTCACTGTAAGAAATCAGTCCGTTCTTGCAGCTAAGCTATAGCGTTCTTCAAAGAGTACAAAATAATTCAGGTCTCAAATGAAAAATAATAGAAAGCTGTTTTCTTTCTCCATTCCTATCAACAGCACACTCTAAGGACAGCCATGTTTTTCTTTAGAGTATTGGGGGGGGGGGAGGCCAAGAACAGAGGAATGAGAAAACTGATGGAAGTGGAGATACTTCAATTTTACAATAATGTTAATTTAATTTTATGGGTGATTTTAAATCCCTGCTTTTCTAGAGGATGTAATTCAACTCAGTCACTTTCCATTACTTCTGACAAAGAAACCTCACCTGATAAAGGAGACTAAACTGAGTGAAAAATCCAAACAGAGGCAATGGCTACAAGTAGACAGCGGGTTCCAGCAGGGTCTGCAGCTCTCCAGCTACTTATTTTTTTAAGATTTTATTTACTTATTGAGAGCACATGAGTGTGGGGGAGGGGCAGAGGGAGAGGGAGAGAATCCCAAGCCGACTCCCCGCTGAGCCCAATGCGGGGCTCCATCTCACAACCCTGGGGGATCATGACCTGAGCCGAAATCAAGAGGAGTGGAAATCAAGAGTCTGACACTCAATGGACTCAGCCACCCAGGCGCCCCCCTCCAGCTACTTCTTAACCATGGGCTTAATGGAGCAGGTGTGACTCAAACTGGTGTGCTATTGGTAGATACTAATTTTTGGATAAAGATATCACATACTATCTACTGCCCTCTTAAAACTGATTAGAAGAAATCTAGTGGTCAGCTGAGAAAAATCATCGTAAGGTGAGAATATATTTAATTTTGAAACTGCCAGTTCACTGTCCACGTACAGAGAAATCTCCATGACTAAAAGATGACATTGCAAATATGACTGATAAATGAAGATCAAAACAGTACTGACACATCCAGCCTTCTCACAGGGAAATCCCCTTAAGATTTATTATCCTGAGCAGTGTTCCCAGCATATTCAAGAATACATTAGGATATTTGATTGGGTCCCAATATTAGTCATTACATCTTTCAAATATGTATTTAGAAGACAACTATGATTAGCCCATTTTTTCATTCCAGATTTATTCACTGAAAAATACTATGAAGGACTAAAAGAGAATGTGCCTTTTCTAGATATGGAGATTTCTCTGAACATACATGGGCAGTGAACTAGCAATTGTATAATATAAGGTCTTTCTTCATTTTAATTTGATATATTAATTTTAACATGGCTTGTACTGGTACTTTCAGAGACATATTTTTTTCATACTGGAACACAGTTTTATTCTGTGTTATTCATTAATGACTCCTACATATCCTTGTTCTTCATGTTTCCTTACAACACAACCATTATTTTAAGGTTCTACATCTGAACAGGTTTAACCAGGAGGGGAATATGATAGAGAATAATGTACACTGCACAATTTAAAAAACTCTATAAAAAGCTATGGTTTAAGTAGCTTCCCCAAAGTAACTCATGATTTCAGATTGTGTAGTTTTAAATATCCTTAACCAACCTAAAAAAATAACAATTATATGAAAAATGTTATAAAGCCCAGAATTACAAATAATTCATTTTTTTATATTTTACTTTTGCTTACTTTGGATTTAGTTTACTCTTCTTTTTCTGGTTTCCTAACATGGAACCTTAGATCACTGATTTGAGATCTTTCTTATTTTCTAATAAATATATTTGATGCAATAAATTTCCTTCTAAGCACTGCTTTTGGTGCATTTCACAGATTTTGATAAGTTTGTGTTCTCATTTTCATTGATGTAAGAATATTTCTAAATTTCTCTTCAACTTTCTTCTGTGACTCCATGTGTTATTTACAAGTGTGTTATTCAGACTCAGCGAATTTTTGGATTTTCCAAAGAAGTCCTTTTGAATACTGCACTAATATTTATCGGTCATGCTAAAATTAGTTAATAAGGGGTGCCTGGCTGGTTCAGTTGGTAGAGCATGAGACTCGCAATCTCGGAGTCGTGAGTTCAAGCCCCACACTGGGGGGGGGGGGGGCGCGGGTAGAGATTACTTAAATAAAAAAAAAAACCTTAAAAAAATAAAAAATAAAATTAGTTAATAAAACATAGATGTTTTTATTACACGATAGCGGCACACCTCACTACAGTGCTGGGAAGATCTCGGGAATCAACAAAGAGTACTATGACATGCCCTCTGGGTTCTTCTCTCATGAGATACGAATGTACTTCTGAGTCACAGGTTGGTAAAAACAAAATACTCTTGGACTTTAATAGAAAAATGTCTCAGGGGGCGCCTGGGTGGCTCAGTCATTAAGCATCTGCCTTTGGCTCAGGTCATGGTCCCAGGGTCCTGGGATCGAGCCCCGCATCGGGCTCCCTGCTCCATGGGAAGCCTGCTTCTCCCTCTCCTGCTCCCCCTGCTTGTGTTCCCTCTCTCGCTGTGTCTCTCTCTGTCAAATAAATAAATGAAATCTTAAAAAAAAAAAAAAAAAAAGACAAGAAAAATGTCTCAGAAATGGTGACCTTTATGGCTCAGCATGATCTGATAGCCCTAATTCTTCTATAATTAAAGAAATAATTGCAGAAAATAACCCTCTTTGATTTTTTCCCCCCAAATCTTCTCTATTGTGACAGAAGCAATGCTAGAGACAAAATCAGCTGATATTAACAGGAACGTGAAACACTTTTATCATGAGGTTTCTTGCTGAAATTCTGGGTAATGGCGAATTCAGGAAAATTAGACTGAAGGTCTTTAATAAGGTCAATGGGAAAGACAGTATACAATTTTGAAGTACACATAATTGTCACCAAGCTCTGAGGAGGTGGTGGAGGTAATTAAAGAATTTAATAGCTGAAAGTGGATTATTACACACCAAAAGATGTGAATTTGGAGGGAATTAAAATGTAGCAACACCCTGGAAGCACTTCTTTTCATTGTAATTCAGTACGAATACAGAGAACTTGCAAACCGGTTCACGATTACATGAACTACGGCCCATTTTCCGAATTTGTTATCAAACACGGAGACAGCATGCTTCCGAACGAAATCTAATGGCAACCTGCGGTTACTTATTTGCCAACAGGTATGGATTAAAAAACTCACGAGGCCAGGCAGGCCCTTCTGGGAACTAAAATTTACACATACTAATGTCCATACATATTACCATAATTTTTACTCTGTAAGCCAAGAAGCAAAGCGGTGGAATGCTCTGGTAATTAAAATAATATAATCAATATTATCTATAAATAACGAGCATGCAAGGATCCCTAAGATGCTGAGCAAGCACTCTGGCAAAGAGTAACTGCCACATGGCAGAGCGGGCGGCAATGTCTTCAGTAGGACCTCTCCTCCGTCTCCCTTCGCTCCCGGGATCATACCAGTGTCACGGGAATTTCCCAGATAAAAGCCTTCTGCTTAACTGGTAATGAATTAAGTACCTACCTCACTTAATTGTTAGCATTTCTCTTGCTTCACCCACAGGTAGCAACTGACCGGGCAGGTTTATAGAGACCTGGGTTTATGCCCACGTCTGCTATGTTACCGTGCTGTCATTTCCTTCAGCTCTGAAACGGATTCCTACGTTTGGAAATGCTCTGTCCCTCCCCAGAGGACCAGTGCTGCGTCAGCTTTCTGAGAGCTTTCCAATATCGACAACTTCGGTGCCTTCCTCTAGTAAGGCAAAAAGTTCAAAGAAGAAGTGTTCTTATTTTTATGACACAGATACACTAGTTATACTTTCAGAAAGATTCTGTGAAATCACATCTAACATTTGCAACTGTATGCATTTAAACATCTGAGTTCACGGTAGCACTCTACAGCCAACAAGAGAACATCACAGTGAAATCCGTGACACAGTACTTTGTCATATCCAAAAACGAAATGTGATTCACATTCAGAATGTGTCATAATTTGCATAGTTATCCTATTAAACTGGAGCTTCCTGGGGTATACAGAGACCTGACATCTCAGGCATGTTGGTAAGAAATAAACCATAATTGAGACGGGTGGTGGCAGCATCCAACTGGTTAGAACAAATTACTTCTATTTGACTGCTGATAATTCCTGTTCATGATACTTTATTTTCTGTGTCGTTATATAAACAGCCCATAAAATCTCTATTATGTAATGCCCACTACCACTCTTACATAAGAGCCCTAGATGGATGTTTGGGTGCACAGCATACGCACCACTATGATGATCACTCAAAAATGATATATACCCAAGTCCTCTAAATCTTTAGGAATGGAGCGGGGTAGAGGGTGAAATGAAGGGGAGAGAAGAAAGGGTGAAAAGCTAAAAATGAGCATATACCAAAGTCTATGTCTTTGGAATATTCCCACTGATCCTGGAAATTTCTGGAGCCTGAAATCAACTTCAGTCAGAGATATTTCCCACCAAGCCCCTCCCTCTCCTGCTCCCTCCAACCTACACATACACACCAAACACAGGTTCCAGATCTCTATTACATCTTTGGGAATAAAACAACCAAAAGACAATATGGAAACAGCCACTCTCTGTGGGATTGATATCAGAATATAATAGCTTCACACAAAAAGATCTGTAAAGAACAAAAGTCTATCTGCACATTCAATTCTAATAAAACTTGCCCCATTTCCCCTCAATGGAGCAAAATTTTTTTCCCCTGGCATTATTACATGCAAGAAAGAGTGGTAAATGCTCTAAAAAAGGTTTTGATGGTTATTGGGACAAAGGAAGGTATGATTACCTCTGCTTAGGGTCAGTGGTGAAGGAAAGACAGATGTGCCCATGAAAGAGAATGAAATTTACACGCTGAGCCTCAAAGGCTTCATCAATCCTCAAATCAACAAATATTACTATAGTGGGGTGGCAGGGAGGGGAGAGCCATTCTGAGGGACAGAGTTTATGTCTGGTTGGATTGCTACCTTTGATTAATTGAATATTAAATGAGTTGTACAATGATCTCGTGTTCTTACTGGGGTGCTAACATATCCGTCATGAAGTTCTTAATGACATTCTTTAATCCCTGGAAGTCAGCAGAGAGTTACAGCAAACCTGGCTCCATCCTAACATCTGTCACTGGACCTCTTACACATCCTGGTGCTTTCATCTCCTCCCTGGGTATGGATATTTGTTATCACATTTTCTTTCCATTCAAGCAGGTCTGTTTGCCTTGAACAGACGTTCTTTTCCACCCATTACTTCAGTTCCAGAGAGAAGAAAGGCTGCCATAGGAATGAGGCCGGTGGATGTCCTCCCATATTAATATTATGCAGAGGAAAACACTACTTAAAATTTTAAACCACCCTTACTCAATGATAAACACTGGTTTCCTAGCTCAACCACAGCCGCTGACATTTACAACCTATCAATTGTCATGCATTTCCTATGCATAACTTATAAGTTCAAACCTTTTCACGTTTTAGTGAAGCTTAATTGCTTTTCTGATGAATAATATTTTTTAACTGATTGGAGCATTTGCTAACCCAACTTCACAAAATCACCCAGCATCACTCACATATGGTGTTTGCAGATCTAACTCAAGCCAGAGCCAAGCTAGTGTTGAATTTATCTTATAATTCTATAAATTATCTCCAACTTCTATTTGGGGAAGATCAACAGTCACTTCCTCTTTATCTCTATGGCTAGCAAGAGTATTTAAAGTTTCTGAATTTCCAGAGCCAATCTTTCACAAAGAAATAGCAAGTGTTTATCACTTAACTGGATATCGATGCTGGGTGAGTCACTGGCTTCTTCCTAGCCAGCTCATTTCTTTCCATATACCAGCCCCATAGCATTTACTTTAGGAAACTTCGAGGTAGTATATATAATAGGAATCTTAACTAACTCATGACCAAATAAAGCACATGTTTTAAATCCATGTATGTTCCTACTATAGTTAATTTAGAAATGTCTCCAGGTCCTAGTATATCAGTTTCAATATATAATGGAAGCAATAACTCAACCCTCTGCTTTTCCTACTAATTCCGGGTCCTTACGCAGAAACTTTCTCTGGCATAGATTTCCTTAAAGTTGTTTTCCTTTATACTTTTTCTCTTCTGCACTAGCTACTCTCAAATTGGTCTAAATAGAACTGATAACATTTCCCTCTGATATAAGTATACCTCCTTAGTACATTATCCACATTTTATTACATATTATATGTTGTTTATATGATATAATATTGTGTATTACACATGTGTGAAGTGACATCTCTCTCTCTCTCTCACACACACACACACACACCCCTCGCTCAACTACAAGAGAGTGAGTCCCTTGAGGACAGAAACCATGTTTTATTTATCTTTCTAATCTAGTGCTTTTCACAGTGCCAGAGAATGTAAATAAATGTTGCTGAATAAATAAAAGTTGAATTTTCTCAAGGCTAGTAGTAAAAATCCTTTTTGTTTTTCATGGATTACTTCTCTGGAGATAAAAGTGGTTTAAACTTACTAACCAAATAACGTGCTATGAATTATGTAGGAACAAGTTACCATTCAGAAAGGAAGAGTGAAGGAAAGAATATTTGTTACTTACTCAGTGATCTGCATTTAGCCATTGAGAAATCAGTTGTTAGAAAGTGGATATGCTACTTGGCAATGCCGTACTGTATTCATTAGCTGATGGTGCTCACTTGAGCATCTCATATTCTCTGTATGTTATAAAGTTTCTTTAGTACAGTATGCCTTGTACTGGGAAGGAATATCAATTCTGTGCAGTCAAGAAAGGACCTGCTTCTCCCTTTCCTTTTGTGTAACGGGCGTCAGCATTATTCTCTTAGCTTTCCAGGTGTGCAGGGGACAATATGCTTTAGTGACTGTGAGAAACCATGAAGGATGCCCCTGCTTTTAGACAGTGTAGAAGCAAATGGCTATATTCTCTGTGCTCCACTTCCCCCTCTGTGAAAAAGAAAAGCATAATATTTAACAACATCACCAAGCTATTGTGAGGGTTAATTAGATTTAATGGGGGAAGGGAGGTGAGTTGATTACGCACTATTCAAATTCAAAGAATCATTTTGTCAGTCTAAAAATAATCCTGATTTAGGAATAAAATTAATTTGGAAGCTCAATCTTTGGTAATCATCTTCCCACACTTAAAAAAAAAGCCATAGTTTTTAATCAAAATCCCATTCTAAGCACAATCCAATGAAGTACAAATGGAGATCTGTGAATTTCCATTCCCTTTTCAAGTAATACAGTGCACGGCTCACGTTTTTCTTTTTCTTTTCTTTCTTTTTTTGAAGATATATTATGTGTAGAAAGGTTAATTTTTTGGCATGGAGTAATGTAAACAAATAAGGTACATTAATTTTTTTGTTTGCTTCACATGAAACATTTGTGAAACAGTTTAAATTACTTTTTTAAAGAATGAGTAGTCAATGTTTTATGACTGTAATAATTTTTCAGGTCATTTCTGGTAAGTTCCATTTATTTACTTATTTATTTATTTATTTTCAAGAACTAGTCAGTCAAAGATCTTTGATCCATGTCCTAATCACTGGACCTCATGAATATTACCTTCCATGGCAAAGTGGATTTGGCAGATATGATTAAGGATCTTGAGATAGGAAGATCATTCCAGGCTATCTAATGGTGTGCCTGAGATGCGATCCCAAGTGTCTTTGTAGAAGGAAGGCAGAAAGAAATTTGACTACAGAAAGGAAGGAGACAATGTGGTGACATGGAAAGGAGGGGGAGATAGGCATGTGATGTGGGGCCATAAGCCAAGGACTGAGAATGACCTCTCTAAGACAGAAAATGCCAGGAATGGATTCTCCCCTAGAGCCTCCAAAAGGAATCAACCCAACTGACACCTTGATTTAGCCCCATAAGACTCCTTTTGGACTTCTGAACTCCAAAACTTTAAGAGAATAAATGTGTATTGTTTTAAGCCAAAAGAAAAAAGAAAAAGAGAGAGAGAAAGAAGAAAGAAAAGGAAAACAAAAGGTCTTCATACGCCCTAAATTTAAGAAGAAAGAAAGAAAGAGAGAGAGAGAGAGAGAGAGATTGAGAAAGAAAGAAAGAAAAAGAAAGAAAGAAAGAAAGAAAGAAAGAAAGAAAGAAAGAAAGAAAGAAAGAAAGAAAGAAAGGAAATTCCTAGATATTTATGGCTAAGATGAGGAAATATCATCTAAATAGTAATCATAAAAATTAATAATAGCTTAATTTACTATGAAAATATGAGAAGTAGAAGTTGGTACCTGAGAAAAATCTGAGTTGTTGCCTAAATCTCACTAAAAAATTTGTAATAGCTTCAAAAAAAAGAGAAACATTCTTTAAAAATATAACAGTGGATAATCCTAGAAAATATGCCATATCTGTTAGGGGAAAAATGTTGCCTCAGTTTTTGGTGAGTGAAGGGCTTTGGCTGAGAAGGAACTTTATTGCTTCTATTTAGAACTTTCCAAAGGAAAGGGAGACTATGTAATTTGGTTAGTCGAAATGTATTCTCTACAGAGAAGCAGAAATAATTCTCTTCTGTTTTAACATTACCCAATTAAAACTTCCCATAAGACTTACAAATTTTTATAGCTTAGACTATATACTCACCAAGCAAACTTCTGATTATTCATTCGATTTCCCCGGACCCTTGACACTGGGGACGGATGTACCCTGTAGGTGGAGGAGGAAAAAAAGCACATTCCCGATTACAAATGAAATTAAAAAAAAAAAAAGAGCTGGTTTATAAATGATCTCTTGTAGGTATGCTTAATATAGAACGCCCCAGAATTTAATCACCTCTTAGTAAATGAATACAGTGAAATTCCTATGCATGCAAACCTGCTGTCTTTTTCCTTTTGTACCACTTTTAACGTAACAATGGCTTGTCACAACGTTCACTGTGCGGATCCCCAAAAGCCTGACCCCCAGTGTTAATCAAACGACAGATTCATTCAGTCCAACAAAAAGTTACTGACTAGCTGATCCTTGCCAGGTTTAGAAGTGGATAAAAGTAATGTAAAAGTTATGGTGTTTGCCTACGATGAGTCCCTTCTGACACCTTGATTTAGCCCCATAAGACTCCTTTTGGACTTCCCACCAGGGATACAAAGAGACAGTAAGTGCATACTGCCTGAGTCAACTACTGGATTACAAACCCTAAAAAGATAATGAAAGAGATCAGGATATGCCATCCCAGAATATGCTACTTTGGCCTCAGGATTATTTTGAGTTGAAAGCAAGTAGGAAATGGCAACTGTAGGAGGAGCTCTCTACTTTCCCTTTATATGCCTAAAAACCAGGACATGAATTTCCCTTTTGTAAAGGAAATTTTCCTTTGTAAAGGTGTCCTCCTCCCCCCACGTCCAATACCAGGAAGAAGAGCACAACATACAACTCTTTACTCAGACATGGTACTGAGATGAGTCTGCATAAATAACCCTTATTTACCATTAGATTCCCCCATCCCTTCCTACAATTCACCCTCCTAGAAGCTCAAACCCCCCTTTTGACTAGTCACTCCTCCACAATTTATCACTCTTTGTTAAAATGGTATATAGGATCCACATTTTTAACCACCCCTTTGAGTTACTCATCACTGAGCATTCCTGCAAGTATGCACATTGCACGTGTAATAAATGGGTTTTTCTTCCCCCTCTTGCTAATCTTTTTGTCAATTTGTTTGTTTATTTATTTAATCTTTTGTCAGTTTAACATGCAGGCCCCCAGACACAGAACCTGAGAAGATAAAAGAAAAGGGTTTGTTTTGTTTTTCTTCCCCCACAATAACTTCATCCAAATGTCCAGGAACAGAATTTGAGACTGGGAGAGGAAGGAAGGTGAACAGTTATTTCCAGGAGAAAAGCTTTCTAGATGTGATGCTCTGCAGCTGGGCTTTGAGGAAGGCAGTCAATTCAAAAGTTTAGCTAAATAATGGAGAAGTAAAAACTACATTGTCTTACAAGTTTCCAGCGTTAGAATCATCCATTGGAACAGCTTATATTTCCAAGAACTGCTGATATCTTCCAATCAGGAGCTAGCTGCTGAACCTCCACCCCTTTGTGGGTCACTAACTGGCAAGACAATATGCCCTACTTCCTGCTTCCTTATGGCCAACTTCCTGCTTTTTTCTATCTTTACTGTAATTTGTGAGATCTAGGCAGTCTTTCAGCTTGTGGTATTGTTATGTCCCACACATTTCTCTCATTTACAGGAAAGAAAACAGAAATTTTATTTTTTATTTTTATTTATTTTTTTAAAAGATTTTATTTATTTATTTGACAGAGACACAGCGAAAGAGGGAACACAAGCAGAGGGAGTGGGAGAGGGAGAAACAGGCTTCCCACAGAGCAGGGAGCCCGATGCGGGGCTCGATCCCAGGACCCTGGGACCATGACCTGAGCCAAAGGCAGATGCTTAACGACTGAGCCACCCAGGCGCCCCGAAAACAGAAATTTTAAGTGAGTCTTTGAGCCTTGTCAGAACCAACAGCTCCAACGTTCACTAGAACCCAGCTGTCCATAGTTGTTTAGCAAGTGAAAATCATTTCAAAACAGATAATACCGTTCCAGCTCTGTAGAAGGGCTAAATGCAAACTTTCTGTAAATCCAGAGCCAGACTGCACTTTGCACTGGGAAGGCTTATTTCTTCCAACAACCCTTATTAACATTCTTTTCCTCACAGCGCTTCTCAATGGCTGCTGCAGCTGAGCTGCTCAGCACAGATTTTCTGCTCTGCATGGGGGAGGGGATGTTAATTATGCAGAAAGATGGAGAGAGGCCAGACAGCCCCTCTGGTGAACTGTCTCATTCAAGCACGGCCCACTTCCTGCTGTTTTGCAGCTACAAGGATCACCTGTTGGTCTTGGCATCTGGCCAAACTGGGGCCTAGCGGAAACGACAGACTCAGCTAGAAATGAAAGCCAGCTCATATTCCGGCACCCCAAATTGGGGAGAGAGGAAAAAAACATGCAATAGAAACGCAGAAGAATTATACAAAAGGTAGCACGGCTCATTTTTTCTTCTCTTTTCTTCTTGTTTCAGTCTGTCTGCTTGAAATACAATCAACAAAATGGAATTATGAGCCAAAAAACATCTCCCCACTTAAATCCCCCTGACCCAAGGGACAATACAGGAAGTCCTCTTAACCTTCCCTACAGCCTCTCTAGGCTATCAGAGTCCTACTACCTAAATGAAGTTCTAAGGAGTAATAGCCTGAACGCTTACGATTCGTTAATTCACTCCACATCCTTTAAATGTTTAGGTCCTGTATTTCTTCCTCCTTAACCTTCATATTTCCATTCATCATAATCCCACCAGGTGATGTTTGATGATGGAAGTCTTCTCTTACTGATGCTTCTCATTCCATATATCAGTAGAGAAAAATGGGCCTGTTTAACTTATAATTACAATATCCTCTAGGTAACTGTATCTTTTAACAAAATTTCATTGATCCATAGATCAAATACCATACGTAGGCAATTCCTGTAATGTTTTAACAGTCTACAAAGAATTCCATGACTGTGTGGAGATAAACAAATAATTACAAGGTTTCTTAAATTAAAATGGTAAAACAAGAAAGCTTTTTTCCCCCTTCTGAAAGGGGGTAAATTGATAACCCGGAGCATACTTCATGTGATAAAGGAGACATAAGGGTTCGCATTTCAGCTCCTCCCCAAATTTTATTTCTTCAAAAGGCTATGAGGTGTTTTTGTGAGCTCAGGCTACACTGTGGCGCTTCTGGCCATTGCCTCCTTTCTTTACACATATAGCAGCCAGGCAGGTAGCAAAGTCAAAACCCCAGGAGGAGAAACCACCACCTAATCTGCATGTCATGCATTATTCATGACCTCGATTCCTGCACCTGCATCTAGGCAGGAAGCTTGCAGGGAATGTTCATTATTCTTCTCTTAGCCTCACACAGGCTCGATTACTGCTAAGCCACTTTGTTCTGTAACTAAGGGTTTCAGGCCTTAGTACTAACCGCTGGATATGGAAAGAAAAAAAAAAAATCACCACGCGAAAGAAAAGAGCAATTTGGATTGTTGTGCAACACACACTGAATCCTACAATGTGCTCTTCTGAGACTGACAGTTAGCGTCCGATGGAAATGCTCACATTTGGGGATCTACATTACGTGGGCAAAGGGAAGCCCTATCAGTAAGGCCAGGTATACCAACTGTTCTACCGACATGCGCTTACTCATCGAAGACACACGGCGTGTTTAGAACTGTGCCCAACACAGGGCTTAATTTAGCCTCCCTGCTTAGCATGTGAGAACTTTTAAAATATCTTAATACAAAAATGGTTCTTTCTTCTTTGGATATAAGCTCCAAAGAACCTGACCCTCAAATCTTGTATTTTAACAACTAACATTTACTGTAAATCAAGAGGATAAAATCGCCCGGTTCTTCCCAATGGTTTTATGGACCTTCCTGAATGGCTGGTGGCTGGAGGTAGGAGACAAAAGCCAATACTCAACACAAATTACTGGTTACTAATGGACTGCTGGGGAAGGATACCATCCACTTTCTTACTATCCCCACCACGGAAAAGCTATGCCAACTTAAATCAAATCTTCCAGCCCCAAATGAAATTAGGAAGATGTGGTTAAGAGTACAAACTGTGGAACCAGCCTGCCTGGGATTGAATTCCAGCTCCACCATTTAACCAAGAGAGTCATGTCATCTTAGGGCAAGTCACCTAACCTCTCTGGGCTTCAATTTTCTCATCTGTACAAATGAAGGCCGTAATGGCAGCCACCCTGCTAGGGCTGTGAGATTTAAATGAGGTAACAGTTGTCAAGTGTTTAGAACAGTGCTTGGGACCCAGGAAGCAGTCAATACATGTTGGCTATCATCACTAGCAGTGTTGATTGGATCGGAAAGGATGGGAAGATGAACCTGGAATATCCAACTAATTCCAGGGGATTGAGACAACAAATGGGCTTTACAGACCTGCAGTCTTAACTACCATGCTTATATGACTTCACTAAAGGCAAGGAAGGAACAAAGAGAGATGAACACATATAGAGTAATAAGAACCGACTACTGTGGTTTCTAAGATATGGCTTACTCTCTGGCATCAACTTTTTCTGTTCTTTATTAGAAGATCTATCTTCTGTTTGCTAAATTGCATAGTATTTCAGTTACATCCCATTCGAGAACAAGTCAGTAATCACACCAATACAAAATCACTCCAGTAACTACCCCTGTGTGCCAGACACTACACTAAATACATCAGACACATTACCTTATTTTATCCTCATAGCCTTACTGTCCACATATTTTTGAGAAAATAGACTTAGAAGAGTTAAGTAACTTGCCAGGGTGACACAGCTAGTGAGCAGCAAAATTGGAACTTGAACACAGTGATGTCTGACTTGTCCTATTCTACATTATCATCTGATCCTATGAACTCATACATATTCTCCCCACACTACCCTAAAGGATGCACTAAAGTGAATTAGCACCAGGGGCTTCAATGAGAGATTTTGCATTTAAGGCCAATTGCATATCTTATAGTTTAAGTAAATGCAAAGTGAAAGTACTAGTTTTCCTGACCTAAAATTGGCACTGGACAAAATATTAAGCATGCGGGTACTCAAGAGAAAGTCATAGCAATATAACTACTGATCACTCTTTAACTGCTTATGAAAATCTCTTATTAGTGCTGCTATTTAAATACATAATATACAACACATGTAAGGTTAGATGGTATAATTAATTCTAGCTACATCCACTTCCTCGCTTCCCATTTTTTCTAGAACCCAATTCAATCTAACTTCAAAGATGAAACCATCTTCATCATGGTCATCAATGGCTTCCATGTTTTCAAATCTAATGGTTAATTCTCAGTCCTCATCTTCTCAAACTTTCAGTAGCAACTGTCGAAACTGATCACTTCATCCTGAAAAGCTTCTTTGCTCAGCATCAGGGACATTCTTCTGCCTTTCCTCCTCTTATTTTTTTTTCCCTTGCGTGAACCTCCTCTTCTCATTCTTTTGAACCATAAATGTTGGTGTAGCCTGGGGATCACCATAGGAGGGATTACTGTCCCTTCTATGGGCCTTATGTGCCATCCATATTATAATAACTCTCAGATTTCTATCTCCAGCCTGATCTCTAGATCTTCTCTGAATACTAGGCTTGGGTTTTACAATCTTATCTTTTTCAAAAAAAAATTTTTTTTTTTAAGGTGTTTCTTTCCATATCTTCCCAGACATAAAAATGGCAGCATCATTCACCTAGTAGCAATGTTGGAATAATACTTGAGTCCCTTCATGCTCATATGTTAGAAAGCCTGCTTAATACTGAGAAAAATCAGAATAAACTATAATTTCACAGGCCAATAAAATATTTATTGTAGGTAATTACTCATCTAGCATGATTACAGATTTTCATTATCAAGATCATAAGAAGTTATAATGTACAAATATTTTCTATTCCTCAGTCCTTTTCTCCTATTATGTAGTAAAATTATTAGCCCATATTTTCATCCATAAATTGTTCCAATTATTCAACATAATACACACTTTAACACCTCAGTTTACTACATTTATGGAAGAACAGATTAATCTAGAAGTAATTCCACAATTGTTTGTAAATATCAGAATTTTCCTATGCACAATCACATGAAAGATAATTTTAAAGTAATTCTTGGTATTGCTTCCTTCTTACACATAGTTGTACTGAATACAAGTTATCACAATTACTCACGTTAGTTTGGATGTTTTTTATTGTAAAATATATACACTACACTTGACCAAATACAAATATGTGTGTGACTCCAGCATTTAAATTGAAGTGAGCCCTATTTATTCTCAGCTTTTATTAAGCTAGTGATTAGATGACCATTAGGAATGCCATCTATTTTTTAAAAGTTCTTTTTTTCCTTCTCATTAGACTGTAGTCTCTCTCTCTCCTGCAAAGCCACTGATGTTATTTTTAGAAGAGTGGCCTAACCTTAAACATCATATTGAATTAACGTGATAAATTTTTCCACTATGTACTATAACAGTGTAAATTTTGTTAAAAATTTAGTGTTTTGAGGGGAACAACATATATTTCTGCTATACATCAACAGAATGAGGGATTCTAGAAAAAGACCATTCGGCTTGCACAATTACATCATATTAATTAATCCCAGCCTCATCTCTCAACATCTCCAACTTACTCTCTCTGTGTCAGTGACACTGAAGATTCTCTGCCTTTCTTGTTACCTGGTTAGCAGATGTTCAACTCTAAAAAGCCATCTCAAGGTGTAGGTCAACTTGCTCTCAGTTCTCACAGCCCATGTGCTTAGCACACGATAACTGAAGGTGACATTTGTTTGTATGTTTAGTTTATTTTGTCTGTCTCTCCAAATAGACAGTATACTTCAAGGGGGACAAGGGAGCTCTTCTCTTTTGCTCACTGTCCTATCTCTACTACCTGCCACAAAGCAGGCACTCAATAAATAATTCCTGCCCGATTAGACCTGTTTCCCTCCTAGACTATAACTTCTAGGATGGATGGCAATGGCCATGTCTGTCATCACTGCATCCTCAGAGCTCAGTATATAATTATTATTAGCAAATAAACGTGGGACTAAGGAGTTAATAATTGGGGCAGTCAGCTGGGGAACAATAATATCAATCTTTCCTCTACTGCTCAGAGCCATATATGCACCACTCATATCTTTAATTTAACCAACATTTATTGTGTACCTACTATTTATGCATTAATTTGAATATTAATTGGACATCTATGGTGTCAGACACCATTCTAGGCTCTTCAGTCCTGTGAACTGTGTTGGATGAGGGAATATTACATCCTTACAAACATGATTTGACTTCAGGGAGCCTACAGTACGACCACGAGTTTGGACAATAAATGGTCATCATGTGCAATGTGATAAATGGCTATGGGAGCAGATAAAAGGGGCATCTGAATTAATTAAGCTTCAGAGTAGGCCCAGAAGTTTCCCTAGGACAATATGGAGAGGCGCTGAGGGGTGGAGATGGCCAAGAGCAAAACTACAAATTGTTCTGGGTGACTAGAGTAAAGCATTTGGCAGGTCTGGATGGGTAGGAGATTATGTACTAACAGGGTCTTGATCAGGGAAGATCTCATGTATTGTGCTAAGCAGTTAACTCAAAGAGTTAAAGGGCAATGCCCAAAGGCTTTTAAAGTTAGAACTGACACCATCAGATTTGTGTACTAGAAAAGGCAGCAGGGTAGAGAGTGGCCTGAAGAGAATGCATCATTCCACAAGAAGAACCATTGGAGGCCTACTGTAAAAATGTTGCCAAAGCAGGATCAAAGATGGCGGCAGTGGGCATAATGGAGCAGGAATGGAGAAAGAGTAAGAGGAAGACAGATACATAATAAATCAGGTGTTATCCCTGGGACTTGGTGTAAATATGTGCAAGATGTGCGGAGGCAAGGCAGAATAAGGAAACAAGTTTTGGCTAACACCTAGAGCTGTGAATTGGGTGATCAGAGGAGCCAATGTAAGGAATAAAGATTATGTGTGGGGATTAAAAAAATACACTAAGTTTCTGTCCATTGCTTATACAGATCTGGGGTTCAACAGAGCATTTTAAGAAAAGAGCTGGAGATGTGAGCATCCTTACCAGATAAATGGTTGATGAGCACTGAATTTCATGGAGGCACAATTTAAGTGAGAAAAGCAGCAGGCTAAGGCCTGGACACCATGCATGACTTCTTGCATGACTTTATTTTTATTATTATTTTAAAAAAATATTTATAATTTGAGAGAGAGAGAGAGACAACAAGGCAGAGGGAAAGGGAAAGGGGAAAGGACAGAAGCAGCCTCTGCTAAGCACAGAGCCTGATGCAGGGCTCCATCTCACAACCCTGATATCATGACCTGAGCCAAAATCAAGAGTCGGACTGAGCCACCCAGGCGCCCCTTTCTTGCATGACTTTAAATCTCTCTTCCTACTCATTTAGGGAATGCCAGAGATCTCCACTTATTGATAGGAAATTGGGAGTTTCATGACTCAATTTAGGCTCGTAAGATCTCATAACCTGTATTAAGAGAGGTAAGACATGATCTCTTCTACCCTTCCCTTGATGTCAGAAAAGCCAAAAATAATCAGTTTTTCCTTCAGTGTTGCCTTGGGCAGTAAGTAAATGGCCCCAACATCAATTCCATCAAGCAACCCAGAAAACAGAGTCATCCTTGACTGAACTTCTCTCCCCATATCCAGCCCATTCTCAGGCCTGTCCACTACATTGTCTCCATTCTATCCACTTTTCATTTCCACAGCCACTCACCTATTTTAACTCATACCTCTCTCTTAGCAGCACCACTCCCAAAATCTTCTCTCCCAATCCATTTTCTGCACTAGAGCCACAGTAGATACATTTAAAAAGCAAATCTGTTCTTCTCACTCCACTATCCCTTTAGTGGCTTTTCATTGCTCTTGACATAGACCTAAATCTCAACTTGGCCTAGATGCCAATGATGTGACCCCTGCTCACTTCTCCAGCTTCACTTTCCCACAATAACGCCCTTCCTCACACCCCGCTCTCTGTGATCCAGTCACCCTGCCTCCTTTCAGTTTCTCTCTCTCAGATCCGTGTCTCTGCATGTGTGGTTCCTTTTATTTTTTTAGAGTTTTATTTAAGTCATCTCTACACCCAATGTGGGGTTCGAACTCACGACCCCGAGATCAAGAGTGACATGCTCTTCTGACTGAGCTGGCCAGGCATCCCTGTGTTGTTCCTTTTATACAAAACCTCCAACATGGCCCCTTCACCTCTGTAACTCTTCCTTGTTCTCAGCTCTCAGCTCAAATACCACTTTGCTTTCCCTGACTGACCAAACTAGACCATGTCTCTATGTTACAGACTCCCATTATTCTTTTCATTAGTCCTTCACAGTTCGTATCAGGTTTATACACACTTGTATATGTAAGTGATTATTTGATGGAGCACTTTGGTGGTGCAGTTGGTTGGGCATCCGACTCTTGATTTCGGATCAGGTTGTGATCTCAGCGTTGTGAGACTGAGCCCAGTGTCCGGGGGGCTCTGTGCTCAGTGGGGAGTCTACTTAAGACTCTCTCTCTCTGGGGCGCCTGGGTGGTTCCGGCGGTTAAGCGTCTGCCTTTGGCTCAGGTCATGATCCTGGGGTCCTGGGAAGGTGCCCCGCATCGGGCTCCCTGCTCAGTGAGGAGCCTACCTCTCCCTCTCCTCCCTGCTCGTGCTCTCTCTCACTATCTCTGTTGCTATCCTTGTCTCTCTCTCAAATAAATAAAATCTTAAAAAAAAGAAGTGATTATTTGATGAAAAGCAGGAACTACTTCTCCTTAGTTCTCCACTATATGCCAGGAACAGGTCCTACATCTGGTACAAAGGCATATATTAAATATTGCTCTGTAAATAAAAGGAGATAATGGGATATTATAATAGTAGCCTTTTTATTTTTCTAAGATTTGTTCTTGCACTATCTGGAAAAATGAATAAGTAAATATATATAATTTAATATTTAATTTAATATTGATTATATTTATCTTTAATATATATTACAGATAAAGTACAAAGTGGAAGGGATGGTCAGTGAAAAGTGATATGGCCCAGGTGTCACCCTCCCAGGAGATGGGTTCTTTCGATCTGCATCGGCCTGTGTCCAGCCCTGTGTGCACACAGGACCCATCCCAGGCCAGGATGCCAACGCAGACGCGTCCATCACTTCCTCACCTCTGGGGAAATTTGTGCAAGACTAGTGGACAGGGTGACGAGACTGCTGAGATTCACCTGAGGTATGCAGTTTAGTGTTGGACCAATGAGAATTTCTTGGTTTGCATAATGGCACTATGATTATGTAAGATACCAACAATAGGGAAGCCAAGTAAAAGGTATCTATGAACTCTCTACAGTATTTTTGCAACTTTTAACTCCAAAAATCATTTCAAAATAAAACATTTTAAAGTGCTATTCCTTTGCTGGGATAATAATATAAGCAATACAGATTGTCTAGAAATTACTTTTTCCTATTTTATTTAGTGATGTGTTTTTTCATTCTTTCCAAGTTATGACCGATAACATTCATTCTATATGCACTGATAAACACAGAGTAGGGGCGCCTGGGTGGCTCAGTTGGTTAAGCGACTGCCTTTGGCTCAGGTCATGATCCTGGAGTCCCGGGATCGAGTCCCACATCGGGTTCCCTGCTCAGCGGGGAGTCTACTTCTCCCTCTGGCCCTCCCCCTCTCATGCTCTCTCTCTCTCATTCTCTCTCTCAAATAAATAAATAAAATCTTTAAAAAAAAAATAAAAAATAAAAAAAAATAAATAAACACAGAGTATATGTGCGTATACATTCTCGTACACCTTTTTTTTTTTTTTAGGCAAACAAACTCATCGATCAATTCTACTACTTTGCCATATCATGGTTTTTACATGCATTGGGTACAAAATTATTAACAGCAGGAATGTTGAAAAGTGGTAGAAAGAAAGGAGTAATAAGAAAAAAAAAAGACCCATTAAAAGGTTAATAGAAATAATGCCATGATGAGATTCCGGGGAGGGGGGGATTTAGATAAGGTCTAAGAGAGCAACAACTTATATTGTGGAACTGACATTTATCCAGGTGACACAGATCCCCAATTCCTGCTTTAACCTGAGATACCCTGATAATTGCTTCAATTTTCCACTTCATTTTGCATGTGTATAAGTCTGATGTATTATTTTTCAGTGTTCCACGTACGGTGCATTACGACTCCTGTCCTTTAACATGTGAACTGAAATCCTTTAATTTCGTCGTTAGCGCGGACTGAGTTGGAGGAATTTCATGAACTGAAAGACATACTGATTGGTAGTTATTCTATTAGTCACACTAGTAATGTCTTTTATTTAGTGTGCTCTGTCGAGAAAGAACAGTAAGCAGCTGAAGAATCACTTCAAACGCTTTTACTGCCTCTGGCCGCATTAATTTTGAGATACCTCATTTAGGCTAAAAAAAGAGGCAAAGCTAAAGTATGTAATATGGGCTTTTTGTCACCCCAAATTGGATCTATTACAATTTAGCATTCTCTCAAGAAGGTGTTATAGCTCACTAGGCTGTACCATTTTTTTCTTTGAGTAGGACAAAATTTTACATCATTCACAAGCATAATGAAAACGACATAAACTAGACTCTAAAGATGATAAGCCATCTCTAAGGAGAAAATGTAGCTTACATTTCACTGACAGTAAAATTTCAAATGCCAGAAAGCCCCCAATCTGGTAATTATATGTAACCACTGTCTTTAATTATTTTAAATAATGTGCTTAAAAGAAATGCACGTACATATTTGTGTGTCTGTGTGTGTGTGAATCCTGATATGCTCTCCTCTAAGTGGGCACCAAATAAATCAAAGGCAATGGTGTCCAACAGACGGATTCAGCACAAATCATAGAGCAGGCTGATTTGTAAACAGCTGCAGAGGATGTTCTCTTACTGCCAAAACTGATGGTCAAGAAGCTTGGATGACTAAGGCAAAGGAGCCAGGAACTGATCTACTAGCTCCTGCAGAGACACTTCATTTCAGAATTTGGCATTTGAGGTCAAGAGCTGCCAGACACATCAATCAATACCCACAAGGCTAAAGGTGCCTGTGGAGATTGGCAAGGAGTAGATGAAGTACCACTCCTCAGCTCACCAATAGGATCGGACAAAGAGCAATGCACCCACCATATAGGCACTTCCAAAATGCACCAGGCCCTCTACAAGTGATCAACATCACCTCCCCCAGTTAGTTCAAATTTGCCATTCTCTCCTCAGCCCCAGTGTCAATCACCAGTATTCTCCTCCCTCTGCTTCCCGTAGCACTGGTCCAAGAGGCTACAGGGTTTCTCTGGCAGAAGCATGTATTGGCTATTATTTTACTAAATAAATTGGGCAAATCAAGGCATAGCCGGTTTACTTATTTGGTTATTTCTGAATCTGATACCGATCACAACATCATTGTTCTGGTTGTTTGTGAAGCCCCCTACTGTGACTGAAAAAATGATAAAGAGGAAAGAACTGATTAAAAAGTAGCATTACTATGTTCACAGCACCTGCCAACCAATTCAGGTAAGAGTCAAGTAATCTAAGATATGGCCTCTGACCTTCAAAAAAAGACTGTTGTCCAATTGAATGAGTATCTAATAGCATTGGAGAGGTTGATTAATAACAATATATGGTTAAGAATAAGTTCCAGTTCTCCAAATGGAAGATACAGTTATAACAAAATAATGGAAACACTATTTCCAGAGAGCAGAGGAGAGAAAAATCGTCAAGCTGATGATAGGAGAGGTGGGCCGGGTCTCACAGGACACAGCGTCGGAGCAGGCGTGGAGAAGCAGCTAGGTGTGCAGTAAGGAAACAAAGATGAGCAAGCAGAAAGAGGCGGGGAAGATGAGTAGAGCATGCGACCACCGCAGCTGGAAGGAGGAGTTCACGTAAAAGGGTGCAGCCCAGAAGGTGGAATGTCTGAGGGCTGATAGATGTTTGGGGATTTCTGGCTCTGGAAAGTGCAAAGCTGCTGGAAGATTTCATTTCAGAAGAATAATGTTGTTGCATAAGAATTCATTGCGAGCGGTGTGCCGAATGACTAAAAGTGAGGAAGACTAGCGTCAAGATAATCTTGGTGATACGGCCATGTTCACCTGTAAAGGGACAAAAGTCTAAGCCAGAGAGGTCCTGAGGGAAAGGGATGGAGTGAACAGAAGAGATGAGATATAAGAACTGGCAAAACCTAGCGACACTGGATAGAGGAAGGTGAAGGGAATACTAACACTTTGAGAGGCTTCAAGAACGGAGGGAAATTTGGGTTTAGTTTTAGGCAGCTGCAAACGAATGACTGCAATTCAGGAGGGCAGATGTCTCGAATGGATCTGATTTCCATAAACATGGCAGCGAAAGCTGCAGCTAAAGAAGCGGCTGAGGGTGTCTGCTCCAGGGGCGGGGAGTGTGGGGGGCAGGGGCAAAGGAAGAATCAAGGAGTTGGAAGGAAAGCCCATGAGCTAAGGGGAAAAGCAGTAGGAAAAAGACCCAATCAGAAGTAAACACAGTCCCTGTCAAATTTGGTAAAAGGAATGAGAGAACTGAGAAACAATCATTAGAGTGGGTCAATTAGGCACCATCGTAAGAACGGACTTTTGGTAAAGCTACAAAAGTGATGGAGCCAGGCTCTAGCTTGTTAATGCTTGAGATTGAGGATAAAGCAGAGAATGCTGGGAAACATCTGTTTGAGAGGCTTTTCCATGAAAAATAGAGAAAGAGCTAGAATAACCAGTTGGGACAAAATAGTAACTTGATTGTTCTTTTTCTTTTTTTCTTAAGAAAATGGAAACTAAAGGGAGCCTGGGTGGCTCAGTTGGTTGGGCATCTGCCTTCAGCTCAGGTCATGGTCCTGGGGTCCTGGGATCGAGCCCTGCAGCGGGCTCCCTGCTCGGCAGATGACATAATAAAAATATATATATTTGGTCTTTGCCTGAGGTTCCTGGCACAGAGCTCCTAAAACCCTTGCAATTTTCTAAGCAATCACAGGAGCTTTTGTTACAAGCCCCTTTAACTACATGTGAGTTTATGCTAATAGAGCCCCCAGACAGCTTCAGCATGAGGCTGGTCACCAGAGAGACCAAGCATGTGATCAGAAGGTTAGAACTTTCAGCCTCACCCTGCGTCGGGCAGAGGGGCTGGACACTGAGTTCAATCACCAATGGCCAGTGATTTCATCAATCACACCTATGTAATGAAACGTCCATAAAAACTCCTGAATGACAGGATTTGGAGAGCTACCTAGTTGGTGAACCCCCAGACATGCTGGGAGGATGGTGTGCTGGGATGGGGCATGGAAGCTCCAAACTTCCCTATCTTGTCCTATGTGTGTCTGTCATTTGGTTGTCCCTGAGTTGTATCCTTTATAATAAACTGGTAATAGTAGGTAGCACTTTCTTAAATTCTGTGAGTCTTTCTACAAAATACCGAACTTGAGAGGGTCCTGGGAACCCTCAAACTTATAGTTGGCCAGGGCTCAAGGACTGAGTCCCTGACCTGAAGGGACTGTGTTAACTCGGGACACTTAGCATCAGACTGAACTGAGGGGCTAGACACCCCACTGGCATCATGGGATCGGAGAATTGGTTGTTGTTTGAAAAAACAACCACACAGTATATTATCCAAACAATTTTATATTGGGCTTTAGTCATACTCCTATTTCCCATGTGTGCTGGCCAAATATGAGAATAATGCATATAACACCACTGTCAACAAGTGAAATTAAGATTTCTGAAGACTGTAAATTAAACTGTCTTTTAGAAATTCCCCCAAATTTTTGCTGAGCCTATTTTCCCTCAATCATCATTATTAGAAAATGTGTAAGGATGAATGACCATAAAATGGAATTAACCCATATTTTATCTACCAATCCTGATACTCTGTTAAATAATCAAGAGAAACTGAATTTACACGATCTGATTAGAGCAGTTTGCTTAAATTTCTAGTCCCAGATGAAGTACAGATGTTATACAAAATAGGCTACGTCTGGAAATTGCCCACAAATACATCCTTATTATTTAGCATTGTTTTTGCTTTAAAAAAAAAAGGAAGAGTCTTCCCCAGAGTCCCTGAGATACATGCAGAAAATAAGAAGAATCAACCTAGAAAAGAACAGAAAAAAAAAATCACATGCTTGTACTAAACAACAAACACAAAGTACAGGCCTAAAAACTGCACATGACCAAACAGGAAAGAAAAAATAGTGAGACCAAAAAAAAAAAAAAAAAAAAAAAGATAAAATTAAAATAGAATTCTTACATTCCTGCCCTGGAGATTTAAGAAAGAAAGGATTATGATTCAGTTAATTATACAAAAGATAAAATTACAGTCCAGTATTTGAAAAATAAGAGTTAACTGAAAGGACTTTTTAGTTTCTATTGTTTTGCAGGTCCAGTGCTACGCATTAGTAAGGTAAAAATGCATAAAATACTGCCTCCACCCTGAGGGACTTTCCAGGCTAGAGAGCTCAAGCATTATAGAGACTGCATGGAAGGGCGTCATGCTGCATGGTTGAGTATAGACTCTGGACCAGGATACCTGAGTTCAACCACTACTAGGTTCTACCACTTACTAGTTGCAAGGTTTACGGGTAAGAGATCTCATCTTTATGCCTCAGTTTTGCTATCTTTACAGTGGGGGGTACTCACATCCTCTCATTCAGAGCAATGCTTGAGCACAGCATGTGCTAGACAAGTCTTAGCTACCATGATGATCTTGTCCTTGCTTACGAGAGTCCCCATGTTGTAGTGACGGTGTCTGCTCTGGGCCCCATGTCTTGGTGTCTCATTTTCCTCTTCAGCAAGGGCAGTAATTAGTGAGAGGATTCTACGTCTCTGGGTATTTGGTACAGGCTAAATGCTAAGAGACTACAATAAAGACTATCTCAAAACAGCCAGCTTCCAATTTGTACATAATTAGGGAAATTCATCATGAAGAAATGTAAAAGCTTAATTTTTGAATAAAAGGTAATTAGAGGGCACCTGGGTGGCTCAGTCGGTGGCTGCCTTTGGCTCAGGTCATGATCTCAGGGTCCTGGGAAGGAGCCCCACATGTGGCTCCCTGCTCTGCAGGGGGTCTGCTTCTCCCTTTCCCTCTGCCCCTCTCCTGGCTTTTGCTCTTTCTCTCTCTCCCTCAAATAAATAAATAAAATCTTAAAAAAAAAAGGTAATGAGAGTTTTGCAACATCCTGTCAAATAGCAAGACGTATGCAAATCACTATAGCCACAGTAGGCTGCGTTCTATATGAATCCCAGAATAACCAGAATTTTGGAAATTAAAGTTACACCAACTAATTATCTAAAGTTACACACACATTATCTGATTTGGAAGTATGACCCAGTGGTTGCAAGGTGACTTTAGGTTTCTGTTTGAGTCCATCCATTTTCAAATTTGGTGCTGACTGCATTTCAGATGAGTGGCTGGCATGGGAATTAAGAAAGTTTACTGGTGTCAGGCGCTCTAATTTGCCAAGTGGTCTCCTAACTGTGGCTGTGTTTACAAAAGCGTCATCAGTCTGGGCAGGGCAAAACAGGACAGTCATTTGGACTGATTTAGTGTATTCTGTATGCTGAGCGGTACTGAAGAGCAGGGACCTTAAAATTCTCTTTCTCTCACATATGTATCATTATGCTAAACACACGCCTTCTCCCCTGTTTGAATCAGTCGTCCCATGCAAAGCAAATCATGGATGGATTAAATCACGGCTTTTTTAGGTAACAGCATGACCAACATAAAGGTTCAAGGGTTTCAAAAATAGAGTATTTCTACTTTGCCAATGTGAATTACGATGGAATGCCAGTGAAGTCTCATTAGGGTTTGTATATGCCCTACCTTTTTAGCTTGACCATGAATTAATTCACAAGTAGGCAATCTGGAAATACATTTATTTGCACGATATTAAATTCAAATTACGTCATCCTGTTTTTCCTCTTATCCTTTATAAAATCTTAACATCTTTGTGAACTTTAACATGCTCTGCTTTGTAAACCCTATGTAAGTCTAACACAGACATATCCTCAGTATTAGCTATCTCATGTTAAATCTCTATATGTTTACGGATGCTAATTCCAAACCACCTTCAATTTAACAAGCTCACAGAATCCTGCTGCATTTACTTGGAAGCCCAACAGCATTTTTAAAACGGACACCAACATTTTTATTTCTGATAAGAAATGCTTGATTTAAATGAAAAGAGGGGGAAAATATCACAATTTCTGTGGCTTCTTTTACAGCTTAACCTTTACAACGGGTGGTCTACATCTGACCCTAATTCTTACATATCTCTTTTCTTACCTCTTGTGATCTGGCTTCTATCTCTACTACGTCAGTATTCTATTCAGTACTATTGTACTATTCAGTACAAGCCCGCTGCAGTAGCCAGCCTTGTTGACCCCCCCACTTCCCACACACCGGGCCTGACACCTGCACGTCTCTTGGCACCCCGTCTCTGTGCTTCTTCCTTTTGCTCCTTTTCTCTCCTTCTGACTCCATAGGCTGGTGTCTCCCCAATTTACATCTTTACCTCTAATCTTGCCCAAATACTAATTTTGCATTTCCAACTTCTTACTAGAAATGCTCGCAGAGATATCCCACTATTAACAAACTCAACATACCTAAAAGCAAATTTATCTCCTATTACCAATTCTCCACCCATTTTTCTGTGAGTAAGATGATGACTCTTCAAGTTAGCAGAGTTCAGAGCTGGGTAAGTATTGCTGATTTTTCTCTTATCTCTTGGAGCTGAAAACAATTGTTGATTGACTTTGCAATGTCTCGACTCGCTTTTATTTTCTACTGCTCTTGCAATCCCTCTAAATGAGGCAGTTCTTATCTTAGTCAGTACACTTGTATCCACTGGATGCCATGCATCAATCCCTGTCCCTACTAATGCACCTGACAGACTGCTAAGATGAGCCATCTGGGCAGACAGGGAAGTTGGCTCACTCAGGATCCATTCCAGCTCCCTCTTTTTCAACTTCCTAAAAAAAAGAGAGTTTGGAAAGCTAAAAGCTACATTTCCCAGAGAGCCCTGTAACTATGGATCTCTGTGTGAGCTAACTTCCACCAGCGCAAAGCAAGGCCAATGTGAGGAGGCAGCCCGGTGAAGAGAAGCGGGGTCTGTTGACAACCAGGACTGCAGATGCCTTACTTCTTCTACAGCCACGGAGAGGAGAGATTCCTGCATCCAGTTCCAATTTAGGGGTGTAAGTGGTGGGTGGGAGGGTGGCAGAGGTCTTTTGTTAGAAATGCCCTCTGAATGCTCTGTTGACATAATATCATAGCTCCTTTTCACCATAAATTGTTAGAGTGGATTCTATTAAGAAGCCTAAAACACCTTCCTGAACAACTCCCCTCCTTATATCAACCCTCGTTTCGATAACCATCAAGGGGGTTCCTGCTGTCTACAAAATAAAGCCCTAACTCCTTAATATCACATGAACGATCCTGGTGTTCTGGCCCTAACCCACCATACTATTTCACATGGACTTTCTAAGAGAACCTTTCCCCCTAGGCTTGTATTTTTCTTCCACAGGGCTTTGGCTGACCTCATTTCACTTATTGTGAATGGCTTTTTCTCTGCCTCTGACACATAAATCCCAGCTATCTTTCAAAGCACTAAACAATCCCACCTCTGCCATGAAGCCCTTCATGACCACTTCAGGCAGGAGTGACTTTTCTGTCTCACTTTCTCTAAATAGACAGGACATATTATATTATCAGATTATATATATATATATATATATATATATATATATATATCTGATATATCTCTCTCTATATATCTCTCTATATATATATCAGATTTAATATATATATTAAAGATTATATATATAAAAGATTTTATACATATATTACAGATTTTATATATATATATTAAAGATTTTATTTATTTATTTGCAGAAAGAAAGCACAAGCAGGGGGAGCGGCAGGCAGAATGAGAGAGAGAAGCAGACTCCCTGCTGAGCAGGAGCCCGATGCAGGGCTCTATCCCAGGACCCTGAGATCATGACCTGAGCTGAGGGCAGACGCTTAACTGGCTGAGCCACCCAGGTGTCCCAGGTTATATATTTCTCACTTACGTTTTGTGTTCTTGGTAACTTCTTCTTGTTTATATTTAGAAGACTTATCTCTCTAATCTTCATTTTTGAGTAACCTAAGTTATATAGTCCATATTTAACAATAATATAGCTAATTTATTGAGTACCTATTTTTGGCAGGTATTGTTCTAGGCACTTTTTGTCTCTCATCCTTAAAACAACCATGGGACAACCTTGGTTCATTTTATGGATGGTGAAACAAGTTCCTAGAAGTTATGTAGTTTGTTCAGGGTCACGGAGTGAGAGAGACAGGATTTGTATTCTAATCTTAGGTGGATGCCCAAGCTGTAGTCTCTCTGGGGCAAAATATAGTTCATTTCACAAAGATGGCGCTCATAGCTAATTTATCCAACTACTGACTGAATAACCAGTCAGTTTTCCAAGGGAACATTTCTCGAGCACTATTTGCCAGGCTCTTTGCTAAGTACAAGTGTTGTTTTATTTAATCCATTCAGCCACAACATGAGTTAGATACCTTACATGTTTTAAAGATGAAAAAAAACAAACACTCTGCCACCTCGAAAAATGAACTGACTTGCCAGGATCTTAGTGCTGATACATGGCACGTCTGGGAGTGGAACCCAAGGGTTTGGTTCCAGAACGCATGCACTGTGCATCAGAACTAACACTTCTCTTCTCAGAGATACAGTCATTTTACGGGGAGACTATTCAGTGAAATGGTTCATAGAAAATGTTTCATTTTTAAGCAAAAAAAAAAGATAAAAATTCGGTACATCACAGTACATTTTCTTTACTACAAGACCCCTCGTGATTACCGCGACAATTTAAAATTTCTCATTTGCAAGAAGTAGAACTAGCAAACAACTGAAAATCTAAAAGGAAGTCATGGGAAAGAGAGGGGCAGAAAGAGCAAGAGGAACCTGGGGAAAATAGCCCTCCCCATACTAGCCCACACACATTTTATTTACTAAAACTAATTACTGACTAAAATTTTCCCTATTTAACTTACTCTTAATATACAAATTTGCAGTTTGCTCTTTATCTATTTGTTATTATAATACTTTTTCCCTAGTAAAATTATCATTATATTAAATTTGGCAAATGCAGGTGATTATATTTCTTTTTGGAACTCACATGTAATTATACTTATTTCAAATCTTGGGTTTCGAAACAACTGATCTAGAAGTTACACAGCAGGGAATCTGAGCTGTTAGCTCTAGTTCAACCCAAATTTGTCATCCCTCTGAGGGTCTTTTTGTTTCTTTCTCCACATGCTTTTTGTCATTTAGGAAATCAATGAAGACACAAAATGATGGCCTACATTGAAAACAACAATACCTACATCTCAAATGCATGTGAAGGCAGATGTGTTTTAGGAGCAAACATTCAGAGCAGTGACACAGGGTGGTTCCCAGTGACTGCTAAAGACAATTCTGTAAAGGACAGGTCTGCACTGGGCATGTAGAAACCACCTTTGTGCTCATGTATCAAACACACATCATGTTCCCTTTGTCTACATGTCTGCTTTCCAGTTCTTCAAAAAGACTTTGTTCCTTCCATAAAATTGGTTTCATCTCTTTTTGCATTTTTGTTTCAGAACATTTCAACTTTATGTATTAGATTTCAAATTAAGTAAACAGTCAGAAAAATTCTCTGTAATTAAACTTCCTTATAAAGTGTGAAATTTGCACCTACACATTCTGCTAATTACAGTATGAATAAAAGTTACAGTCTAGTGAAAAGTGACGAGTTTTCATGCCTGGACAGTCAATATTATACCTGTAAACTCACCAAACTGCTGAGTTCCTTCTAAAAAAAATTTCACACTTTGTATATATTTCAAAATAGTTGGCTATTTTTGAAAGCCATTAAGACTCCGTTTTCATGAAATTGTAACAATTCGATTCATTAGGAAGACTCAAACCTACTGGGCATGAGATTTCATTTTACTATGGTGAGTTAAGAGTATAAATGCTCCTGATAACACAATGATTTCATAAATTGCATCCTAAAAAGGGAAGGTTTGCATGCCTTTGTTTTTCTACAAATATTCTCCGTTGTTGGTCTTTAAGTGACGCTGTGACTGCTGGCCCTGTGATACTTTACATTTGGGAAGAACCTTGGAGTCTCCAGAACACCTTCAGACATGCTAGCTCATCCTATCCTCACAGAAGTCTGCAGCCAGAGGCATTACTAGATGTGCCTTCTGTAAATGAGCACTCTAAGGAGTTTGGGGGCTTGTTGGGTGTCACAAGGGTGCCCGTCAGACAGAAATGGAACACCTATTCTAAACATGTTTCTTTCTCTCCTATCCAGATAGAATTTAGAGCCAAAAGCATTTGGGAGATCATCTGGTCCATGCCCACCTCATCCCCCACCTGACTGACGATAACACTACAGAACTTGCGTAGGGTCATAGAGTGAGATTCTGGCCATGCAAGGACTAAGAACTCCCATGTTCATCCAGAATGTAAAGGAAAAGGGATTTCAGAGTCCGACAGGGATAGGTGTGGACCCTAGTTCCAAAACACACTACCTGCAGTCTTGTGTGAGTTTCCTAAACTCATTCAACTTTAGCTTCTTTTCATGGAAGTGGGAATATTAAGACCTATGTTATATAGTTATAGGGATGATAAAAGATGTGGTGTACCCAGCTCATGATCACTGCTCAGCATACATCATTTTCCTTCCCTCTTTGCAACTCATTGTTTTTAAGGTACCTATATTTCAAATTTCATTTCATAAACTAAAAACACTTTAGCAATCCAGAGTTGCTTACAAAAATAGGTTTTAAATGTCTGTTTGACTTTTACAAGTAATCCTTACATTTAAAAAAATTAATTGTTCAATCTTTTCATTACATATAGTCCTTCTCATTAAAATACTAGATCAAACAGTAAAATTTACATTTCTTACTTTAAGGTTTCAAAACGTAACTGGAAACCCTCATCAGTCTCTTCCAGCCAATACATCTGTCACAACTTCAGTTTATTTTTGTGACTTGGTTTCTTAATTGCACTGTTTAGTGATTAGAATGGAAGTTAATCCTTCCAATGATGAAGTATTTTGGGAAGTGACCCATGCTGACACTATTTTGCAGTATAAAAGCCAGTGCTCTCTGGGGTGATGGTGCTCAAAACCAAATAATGTAGATACATAAAATTGTAGAGTGCATTCCATCTACTGCATGCAGTGTTGGCATGGTCCCAGAGTCAAATACTGCACCGAAAGCATCCTTAGAGAATTTTCGTGGAATGCCACAGTGCACCGAAGACCAATTTTACAAAGAAGCGGAAGAATTCCCCACCTCACAGTCTTAATGGGAGAGGAAGGAGGGGTTCTTATCTCCATTTTGCAGATAGGAGTACTGAGGCTGGGCAGCTTGCAAACAACAGAAGCAAAGCACAGAGGCGGAACGGAAATTCAGGAGGAAGGACACCCAGCCCCTGGGCTTCCAGAAATCACCTTCTCTCTTAGTTGAAAGTCCCTGCTGTTCTTCCAGGAAATAAAAACAACACATTGCACGGATAGAAAAATTTTCGATTCTGATCCTGAAATTTTTGATGAAAAGGGGGAATTGCCTCTGGGAAAATGTGCTCTGCATTTCAAATTCACCCGATATAAATTTTAAAAGAATTCATTTTCATTCCCCTCAAGATCCCAAAAATAGCCCCAATTTCACTTATTTTGTTTTCTTAAAGTTATCTGAAAATTAAATAGACACGAACAAAATACGATAGGGTGGGTATTGTAATTTACATTTTATAAAGCCAGAATAGACATTTTTACTAGATTTAATTAATGCAAGTATATATTCATGTGTCTACAATTTATTATACTAGTATCCAATGATGCAGTTAGAATTAGAGTATTTTTATATAAATGATATTGTACCAGAATTTCAATGCAATTTTTCATCCTTCCTCACTGAACTGACTTTTTTTTCTGCCATATTAAATGTTTGTCATTCCAAATAAACTGTCAGGTCAAAAAAAATTCATTATCTTCTTTGGGGCAATTTTGTGGCTCTTCTCCTAGAGTGAAGCCTTACAGAAGTGACCTTTAGGTATATATGGATCATATTAGCCTCCTGCCTCTATTTATTATGCAGAACCTTGTGCACTGCATATGTAGGTATTAACATTTCCTTTGCCTTATCTAACTGTTCTTACATTATTTTTCCTATACTTTGATTTATTTGCCTAGTTGTTAATTTTTCCAATTATACCATACTAACACATTTATATAAATTATCCCAAATTTTCTTTTGAGATGGGAAAGGGAGTAAGTAAAGACATAAGATGTTCAATTCTCTTGTCAGATCAAATGCTGTAGGTATTGCTCTGGAATTACAATCCTTGTGGACTGGAGAATACAGTCATCAAAAGAGGACTCCATCTCCCTGGCATCGTGCTGGAGTAGTCGCAAAAGTTATTCCCCACCATTTGCTACCTTGGTTGGTAGGATACACTAAACATGGCAAGCTATTGCTCAAAATCAGCTCTTTTCAACTGCTTTACTCCCCATGTTTATAGACATGTAATTCCTACGTTCATACACACACTTATACAGACACAGGCAAATAAGCATAAATAAACCCAGCTCACTATGGCTATGGGACAGACAGCAGGTTACACATTGCCAGCCAGTTAGCTGCAATTCCAGTCTTTTCTCTCGACCGATTCCAACATACCAGTGAGTCCTAACCCACCACTGTGTACCTGCTACTTGGATGAAGACTGCTCGTTCTAAAAGTCTTTTTACAATCAAACTGCACACGGAGGTTCAAAGTATAAAAGAGATAAAAGCAATATCTAGTTATAAGAAAGGAAAATCCTTAATTATCATTAAGTGACTAGAAAAAGAACGTGTTTTGATAAATATTAAAATCTTACAGCTTTTGTAATAACAATGGCAGCATCCAAATTACCTTGCATTCTGTTTCATTAGAGAGTATGAATGAATCTGCACCCACTGAAATTCAGTTATAGATGTCAAAATGTTTAATAGGGCATCTTGCAATCTCAGAATCGCTTCTATTACACAATAATTGAGATTATCCCTGGGTAGAAAAGCACTAAAATAATCAAGATTATTTTGGGGTGGAAGGGAATCAAGAACCTTGCAAGATAAATACTCTGTATCTTGATCTGTGCGAAGGTCATATGAGTGTATTAGGCTGTACACGTAAGGTCTGTTTGTGTAACAACGTAAGTGTCATACCTTCATACTAAAACAACAACCCCGAAGCCCAAAAAAGAGTAATAGAAACTTTTGTTTCTAAGTGAATTAATAAAAATTTCTATGAAGTTTTAAATTTCCATTAAATATGAAAGTGCATATTGTTTATCATTATTATTAAAGTTAGAAAAGAAGAGCCAAAATGATTTCCAGTATATTACCTTGGTTACATATGCTGAACACTCCCTCGTCTTTCTCCAGCTGACGGCTAGGCCACGGCGAGGGCACGTGCGGGACACATGTGCCTGCCACCGCCTGACGTTTAATTGAGTGTGGCACACGCGTGCGTTAGGAACGTACTCAGCTGTGCGATTTTATGCGAGCAGACATCTGTAGACATGACTTTGAAAAGAACTAGTGCGAAGTGACAACCTTTATAACCAATGATAGATGATAAAAAGAGTGAGAACAGGAACAGCCACAACTAACATTTACTGAGGTTTTACTACATTACGGGCCATGTGCCAAGTTCTTGCATTCACCATCTCAAGAACCGCATGTATGGAAACTTCAAACATATGAACAGAGACAGTAGGAGATCTGCTTTGTGATCTGCCTTCAAATGAAATAATCTGGTTGTATAAATTAACACACTCATATGCTCCAAGTTTGTAAAAATATTGGTAGGCAACTCATTTATATGCGATTGTATTATAACTGTAGTTTTAAAAATAGTTTTAACTATTTCATTAAGATGAACCCTAAACACTTAAAACCTAGGACTCTGTAAGTACCATCTTGAAAAACATCATCAAAGCAGCTTTTCTGACACTGGATGCCTATCTTCTCATTCCGAGAACTCTCTTTGTTAGCTCACAATAACAGTGAATAGGCCTGGACCTATGATGTGAATGAATTTCCTGGATCAGGATTGCTTTTTTATCAACTACTGTCTTCTTGATTAATATTTTTCACAAGTAAGGTTCTTGACACTTTTTATTGTATGTCTTATAATAAATCACCTGTTATCATTAAATTAAATCTTACTTGACATTTTTATACCTAAAACTCTAAATTGATTACTTAAATTCAAGTAATTGATTATTAAAGAACAAATATATAAATGTGAATCAAACTGTGCTAAACCACAATCTACATGCTCTCCAACTTAAAGTGAAGCTATCATTCTAGGCATATTATCATGCATCATTATAGCGCAGGAGAAATACACACTTAACAGTGAAGTCGCACAATTCAATGGCAAAAAGATATTGGATGGTCACCAGAAGTTACATTTATTGAGGAGGGCTCAGGTCTTTCAAGTATATTAATACATCACTCACTCAGTATATAATAGACCTGAATAGGAACTGAGAGATAATTCAGTCCAAACCCCTTGTTTTCTGGTTAGAGAAAAGATCTACAGAGGTTAGGCGACATGCTCTAGGTCCACTGATTAATAGTGGCAGAGTGGAAGCAGCTCGTTAAGCCACCTCTAAGCCTATTCTCTGTCCTATACTGGAATACCCTTTAAAAAAAAATTGCAGGTACATAGTTACACACACCTATAAATATATTTAGTAAAGAAAACTTAAACATCTAATGTGCAGTCCTCTCTCTCTCTCCCTCCCCACAAATACATCCCAACTGAAACACAGTTCAAACCTGCCTGTTGTCTGATAATGTTCCATTTGTTTAAACATAACTTTGAAAACATCCTTTAGTTTTCCTTTTTCTGATGAAGCCATTTCAAAAACTTTAACCTTCCAAGCTGTCAGTGGATCATTCTGACCTTTATACCATCTCCAATCCTCCATATTCCTTAAAAGATATTACAAGTAGAATGTGTAACGATCATGAAGGAATGTTTAGATTAACCTGCCCTATGCAGGGCTTACTTTCTTTTTAACTAGCTCACAAAATTAAGAAACAATTAGATTAACAGATTTATTAGAATGCTTACCCACTCTTGGCTCTGTACTGCACAATATAGATTTTTGAACCCTCTGCTTCCAGCTAAAGCCATGTTATTCTGCTTTGCTCTACGTCATTAAAACTGGCTTCAAAATGAACAAAGTCTGGGTTTTACAAGCATCAAATTTGCTAAAAAGAAAGTACTGATGCTTTTACTCCCCCTAAGTTGGGAAGACATTTGAGACAATCTTGAATCTTTTTTCCCCTGTGATACAGTTTTGCCTGATCCAGGGAGACCTTCCACAATGACAGCTGATTTCATGGCATATATCCAATGTTCAATAAATGGGAGCTTCCATGAAAGATAACAGAAATTACTGCAATATATAGCAAAACTTTAATTCACTGGAAATTTTCTTTGAATACAAATATCCTAGATATCATAGTGGACAGAAAATTAAATCACTCTTGGCATATTAAAGATGACATTCTCTACTGTCTCCTCCACAAAGTCTAGCATGGTGTCTTCCACATGGCAAATGTTCAATAAGCATTGAATGAATGAAGTATAGGAATAAAGTAAATTCCCTTTTGATGTTTGTCATATCATTACACTGAACAATGCAGTCACTCAAAGCAATCTGTTAGGAGTACCCTGATGAATCAGTAATGTTTACCTGCTAATTTGATTTTATGATCTTAGTTCTATGCAATATAAAGAAGTAACTGTGATTGCTGGGTACTTTATAAGCACAGAAATATGGAAAGTACTTAAAAGACTCTCATATCTCTAATCCAGAAGAGACAGAGGTTAGAGAATTATAAAATATTACAGAGTTATCAAACAAAAGGGCTATTCCTAAAAGAAAAGCTCATTTTCTCATTGGAATGAACCAAGACCTAACCTACATTTTGGATTTAAAGTTTACAAATATTTATTCATGTCTAAAGTTAAAAGATCAAAGGAAGAAGAGTTTCAAAGTTCATGGGGATAAGAAGACAAAGACATACCTAAAATGAAAATGGAAAGAAGATAAAAATGACTCTAGCATACACTGGGCCTTTAATAAGCATATTTTGAATGAAAAATTCCTAATTGATATCTACATTAATTTATCCAGATGATCATCAGATAAGCAAGTTTATTTTACATATGTAGACAAAAACATGTTGTAACTAAAGTGTTTTTTTCAAACAATTATTTGAATAACTGTCTCAAACTTTCATTTTACTCTGGGTAGATCTCTAGTCTGTACAAATGACTGTCACTACTCTGGTTATCATCTTATTTTTCTCATCTCCCCCTCACAGAGACATTTCTACACTTGCTTCTTCAAAATCTTAGGTTCTTACCCCTTAAGCATTCATGATTCCTTCCTATTAACCTGCTTCATCCAGGCTTATATGTCCTTTTCACAACTCAAGCAGATCTGTACTCTCTCTAGTTCTTTATTTATTTATTTTTTTCTAAATTGATTAGACTTCTCATTTTTCACCCTCCTGGAACTTCAGAGGGACAGGACCTGGCTAAAAAAACCCCTGTCTCTATTTTCTCGATGCTTCTCTTAGCTCCTCCGTGCCTTTGATGGACTCTTCTTCCTTCATCTGACTCCTCAAGGCAGATCTTTTCCAAAACCAAGTCCTTGGCATCTTATTCTTCACTGTGAAGAATTAAATAGACCCTATTTTAAATATCAATAGAGTGCCTTAAAAAAAAAAAAATACTATCCATACCAAAGGTAGTTGAAGAGCTGGAATGACTAGAGCTCCCATGCACCACAGGTGGGACTATAAACAGATATATTACTTTGGAAAACTCTTGGGTAGTTTCTTATAAAGATAAAGATCTTCCTTTGACCCAGCAATTCCTCTCCTAGATGTTTACCTAAGAGAAATGAAAACATTATGTCCACAGAAGAGTTGCACATGAATGTTCATACTGTCTTAATACAATAGCCCAAACTGGAAACAGCACAAATGTGTACGGATAAGTGAATACATAAGCAAATGTCACATCTACACAATGGAATACTACTTAATAACACAACAATGTGCAAGAACCTCAAAAACACTGAGTGAAAGAAGACTGAAACAAAAGAATACATAGCATACAATTCATAAACGAAGGTCTAGAATTAATGATGGTGACAGACACCAGAAAGTGGTTGTTTGGGGGTTGGGAGGAAACAGTGAATTTACGGGGGCGGGGGGGGGGGGGGCGCGATGCAAGGCAACTTTCTGGGTGATGGAAATGTTCTGTATCTTGATTTGGGTAGCAGTCACAGGAGTATATGCAATTGTTAAACCCTTTGAACTGCACCTTTAAAATAAAGTGTTTTACTGTATACAAATAATACCTAAAAAATAAAAATAAACCTAATAATTTTCCCTATGCCAATGACTCCCTTTCTGTATTTCCAATTCTCTTTCATCAGCTCCAGTTCTAGACCTCCAAACACCAACAGAACTGTTCCATTGGGGAGTTTCGTTGTATCAAACTCCTCTACCCACTCCTCTCAACTACATTATTCAGCTCAAAGGCACGGCCATCCCTTCTGCCTTCATCTTATCCTTCCATCTAGTTAGTTATCAAACTATCCGTTATTTCTTTAAACCTTTTCCCTTCAAGACAGAATGCAGGAAAAAGCATTTTTAACATGTAGTGGAAAATTACATCTGACTGGGCACCTGGCAATGCTCCTTATCAGTTCTATGATGCCAGCCAACTCACACTTCAAGTCTTATTTTCCTCATCTGTAGTAAGATAATTCAGACACTGCTGTATTAAGGAACACTGTGAGATAGATGCATAAAAATAAATTGGGAACCATAAAGCACTACATTTTTTTTTTTTAAGGTTTTATTTATTTGACAGAGACACAGCGAGAGAGGGAACACAAGCAGGGGGAGTGGGAGAGGGAGAAGCAGGCTTCCTGCTGAGCAGGGAGCCCGATGCGGGGCTCGATCCGAGGACCCTGGGACCCTGACCTGAGCCGAAGGCAGACGCTTCATGACTGAGCCACCCAGGCACCCCAAGCACTACATTTTTAATATAACGCTTAGGGTTATACCATTCAAAAGCCACCACTGATACCCTGGCCCAGGCCCAGAGTTGCTCATGCCTATACTGCTTCCATAACCTCCAATATATTCTTCCTGATTTGGGGGCATGTGACCAATCAGTTATTTTTATGACTAATGATTTAATGCAATCCCTTTTAAAACACTAGTATAACCTTGAACTTTTCAAGATATACATGAGGCAAGATTTATAAAACTCCACATTTGTTTCAAAGTAGTGTCAATCTGGAAGCTTGGGTAAAAATGCAGGAGTAAAAAGCCAAAGATATAAACATATTTTTAAAAACCTTGTTGATTTTAGTATGTAAAGAGATTACCCGGTTTCAATTCAGTAACTATTTTGTTCGTTTTCTTGAACAATTTCTAGTTTTGCTGGATATTCTTTTTTTAAAATTTTTTAAGAATTTGTTTTAAAGATTTTTATTTATTTATTTGAGAAAGAGAGAGAGCGAGAACAAGAGGGGTGAGGGGCAGATGGAGAGAGAGAAGCAGACTCTCCACTGAGCAGAAAGCTCAACACGGGGCTCAATCCAGAACTCCAGGATCATGACCTGAGCCGGAGGCAGATGCCTACCCGACCAAGCCACCCAGGCGCCCCTTTGCTGGATAGTCTTATATTGTAAAACGTTTACTGGTCCTCTAACTTGACTTGGATAAATAAGCCTCATTAAAAGATATAGTGAAAAATTAATATTTTAACCTCAAAATGTAACCTACGCAGTAAAAGCTGACAAGAAGATATTTTAACCTCCTGAATTTAAAAAAAGTCATTTATATTTTCTAATCAATTTTCTTGCTTGTATTTTCCTATCATGTATTAGAAAAGTTCCTCTAAATGTAGAATTTAAAACAGTTTTATGGAGCGCCTGGGTGGCTCAGTCATTAAGCGTCTGCCTTCGGCTCAGGTCATGATCCCAGGGTCCTGGGATCGAGCCCTGCACTGGGCTCCCTGCTCAGCGGGAGCCTGCTTCTCCCTCTCCCACTCCCCCTGCTTGTGTTCCCTTTCTCTGTGTCAAACAAATAAATAAAATCTTCAAAAATAAAATAAAATAAAATTAGTTTTATATTTGCATCAGAAAGTGGAAACTCTACGAGAATCAATTCCATGTTTTCTCTCACTTGTAACAGTGATTACACATATAGAACAAAATGGAAAATAGATGCAGAATTGGAGACTGATACACATTTTGCTAAACCGTTATGAAATTTTAGCTCAAAGATTTTATTTTAAATTCTCTGTATAATTTTGCTTTACTTGTGTTTTGTCACTATTGTAGCCCATAGCTATAGAATTCCAGAAATCAGAGGAAAAAGGCAAAATAGCTGATGTTATTTTTAGCCGTTCTGTATACTATAAGAGATTAATCAATGTTAATTTAAGTTTAAAGACTGACCATAACTACATTTCACAGATTTGGCTTATTCAGCTGGACTCAGCTGCTTAAGCACTACATTTTAATAATACCCTCTATTATACTTAGCAAAATGGAACACTTCTGAGAGTATAAACCCTGGAGATAAGAATTTACCCTCTGAAATTCAGATATCAAGACATAATAAATGTACTTGTCATTACTGATTAAAAAAATACATTATTAAGTGACTCTAGGGGGAAGAATTTATGAGATCCGCCAGAACCAACTAGAAATTTTATCAGAAAACATGACTAAAATTTGCCAAAATTTAGCAAATTAGATTTTTACAATAGGTATATTAGCTAATTTTAATGGCTTCTAGAGACAATAGCCTTTCTTTGCTAAAATATTAGCACATTAGTCAACACTCTCCTAAAGCTCCCCATTTCCAGGGAGAAATATGGTCCCCACCACACTGATGCTAGGCTAGGTCATGTGGCCTTGCTCAGGCCATGAGATGTTGGCAGATGAGTGCTGTGAACAATGGCTTAAAATATATTTGTACAATTGGGGTTGCCCTCTTAAACTCTAGCCACTGCCATGAGAAATACATGGCATAGGTCGTCTGTTGGGTTTAGAAAAATAAGAGACATGAACAGCACTGCTCCAACAACCTGTGGACCTGCCCCAACCAACCAGCTGATGCATGGAAGAAGAGTCAATGCCTATAGTCATATGCCACGGAGTTTTGGAATGGCTGTCTATATAGCATTAGAGTGGCAACAGATGACTGATTTTTTTAAAAAGGAAAAAAGCACCTTGACATTGGGTTTGGGGTGGTACCATATTTTTCTTAAGGATTAAACTTTAAGCTTGGTGGCAGACGATACTGGTTTACTGACTCAGTCCTGGCCATATTTTTCTTTCCCTTAGCCATATTCCAATAATTGGGAACATGCAAACCAGTTTTGGTCAGTGAGACAGAGGCAGAAGTCATAGCTTTTGAAAAGAGACATTGTAGGGGCACTTGGGTGGCTCAGTCGGTTAAGTGTCTGGCTTTGGCTCAGGTCCTGATCCCAGGGTCCTAGGATCGAGCCCTCGGGCTCCCTGCTCAGCAGGGAGCTTGCTTCTCCCTCTCCCTCTGCCTCTGCCCCTCCCCACCTCGTGCTCTCTCCCTCGCTCGCTCTTTCTCGCAAATGAATAAAATCTTTAAAAGAAAGTGACATAGTTGGGTAGTATGCTCCTATGGTTACTTGGTTTGCACTTTTACTTCTTCCCTTCTGACTGGAATAAGGGCAATGCCTGAAGATGGAGCCAACTTCATACAACCATTAGAAAGAAAACCACAATTGAAGAGCAGCAAAACAGGAAGAGAGAAGACACCTTCAGAACATTCTGAGCACCTCCATCAGCCTGTCCTGTTCATCCTAGACTTCCTGTTATAGTAGGAAAAGAATTCCATGTTTAAGCTCTCTAGTAAGGCCTATTGTTATTTACAGCCAAAAATAACCGATATTTGGAAAGATATGTAGGTGAGTAGATAGGTAGGTAGGTAGGTAGGTAAACAGATCGACAGAATTTTATTCAAGATCCAGAATTCTATCTAGAAGTAGTATTTGAGTCAAATATTAAAAATTACATTGATAAAATGATCCTTTTAGCTAAGAATATATAATTACTTTTAAATTAAGTTTGGAATTCTTTCCTGCACACTAATAATTTTTCAGATAATCAATCAGAAATAGTCTCGAAATTTGCTGGCATTTCTACCACTACTCACCACACATGGTTTGGGGTTTACTTTTTAAGATAAGCCATGATGCATGATGTCTTACATTTCAGCTGGATGGTGACCCTCAGCTATGCAATTATGTAAGTGGATGGCAAAATATCATGGTAAAACATCAACCTGGTAAGATTCACTTTTATCCAAGCCATCTTTTTCCATCTGTATTAGATTTTTCTATATAGCAGCAGGTTCCCCATGAAAACGTATCCTTCAATTTTTTACTTTCCTTTGATGCATGTAAGTAAATGTATTCAATGAGATTCAAGTGTGTGGGAAAATGCTATGAAGTAAAGGAAAATTATCGTACAATGGCTATAACTCATAAAGAGTAATAAGAAAAGAGAGTGTCTAGAGCGTTTGACTGAAAATAGAAGAGATTATATCCTGGTGAATTGAGTTAATTTCAAATATATTACAGTATGGTTTTCTATCATGTGTACTCTCTCTGACTACATTAATAAATGAAATAGTGATGAATAGTTCTGGGAACTTGTAGCGAAACTTATTAACATTTCAACATTATCACTGAGTATCTATGTCAACACACATCAAAAATGCATGAGAAATGACTACCTATACTCACAAGTTACACCCATTATGAATATATATGAGAAATATAAACGGTGTACATAAATTTGCAATGTGATTATAGGTAGAACATAGAGCAAAAAAAAAAAAAGCTACATAAAGATCTCACATGGAGAAGTAATGTCAAGAAATTAAAAGCATATTAATACTTGCAATCAGTTTGTATATATACATATACTGTATGGCTACATGAAATGCCAGCATATTTTAAATTACATTTAGAAACATATTTAGAAATTACTAATACTAAAAAAAATTTAAACCTAAAAGCAAAAAATACGTAGCCACTATCAAATAAAAGTGGCTCATCAATTCTATCCATGATGTAACTTTGGAATCCCCTTCAAATAAAAATAAAAACAAAAAGTTTGGTCTTTAAAAGCCTGATTTCTATTTTTAAATTGATCACCAAGAAGTAGTAAATTCACATTAAAATGAGGCATGGCAGTTTAAAAAACAAATCAACACACAGTTAACCCAATACTTTCCAAGTGGTTAGAAAGGCTAAAATTGATCTGTTTATACTATAGTATATCAGAAGATGTTCAAGTCAGTCAATGAAACTGACTGTTTAGCATGAGGCATAGAGTATAAAATGCCTATCATAGAGATGAGAGACATACATCCCTCTCAAAACAGCAACACCTGGGTAGTGGCTCTCATATATGATACGTTCTTTTTTATTTCATTTTACATTTTTAATGATCAAAAAGTTCTGAGGATAAGCTCTTCTTTGGAACAATAGCTGCATCATTTTTAGGGAAAAAGTACTTAATGGCTACTAGAAAGTACAGTAATAATATATTTTTTAAAACTTTCTAGGATAATGGATATTTTTGAATCATCGGGGGATACAAAACTAGGTTTCAAGAACCCAGGCCAGAAGGAAGTACAAAGTAAACAAATGTTTTGAAAGGGAAAATTGGTTTTGCATTTTTTTCGTTTGCCTTTTGATTCTTGTTTTGGTTAAACAGCTGCAGATTCCCTCAGAAAAAGAGAATTTTTATCACAGCTTAGAGGGAAAAGTATGAGTGGATAAAGAGGTTCAGTCCCTAGCCCCTCTCCCTAGGGGTGGAATGCTGGAATAATTCGTTGGTATCTATGGAGCTTAGTTTCTTCTCTAAGATAAGGAATTTTAACTAATGTTCTCTAGTTGGTCAGTGAATTTGTTTGTTTACTCATTCCAGAATATTCCTGTCTTAGAGTCTCTCTGCACTTGTTATTCTCTTGAATGCTCTTCCTTTAGATCTCTTTGTAACCTGACCTCACCCCTCTTCAGGTCTTTCCCAAAACACGGTCTAATCAGAGAGTTCTTCCGAGAACATCTTCATGAAACAGCGAACCCTCTCTCTCACCTCCACACAGCCTAACACCCACATCCGGCTTCCCCTCGCTCGGTCGCACTCAGCACCCTCTGGGATGCACAGAGCTCCACCTGCACAACCACGTGCAGCTTCCTTCTTCCTCGAGACCGGCATTTGCTGCTCCCACTTAAAGCCTATCCACATCTCCCCATTGTCTACAGAATAAATTCATCCTTCCTGATCAGGTCCCTACCCACCTCCCCAAGCAGCTTCCTCCTCTCCCATCTCCCTGCTACACTCACCTCTGCACCAGTCATTAGGAATGGCTGCACCCCTACCGCACATCAATGTTCTTACCTATTCCAGACTGAGTTACATGTACCCCCTCTATTCTCTCACTGCAGCCCTTCTTATGCTTTTATCTTATCGTGCTTTACTTCATCTCTTTTTTTCAATGCTGAGCTCCCTGTGCTAAGGTACTATGAATCTTTCATCCTGTCCTCAGCATGTAACACAAGCTTGAATAAATTAATTAACTACACATCAAATGAATAGATCACTTAATTTGGTACCTCATGAAACAATTCAAGTGTCAAATTATTGCCAAACTGGACCACACTTTTCTTAATTTAAGGAGGAACAAAGAGAATCCCACCAAAGCAGATATATGGGACAGTGTGTGGGTGCAACAGTCTCCATTTTAGTACTAAACACCCAGGGACTGAGTTATTCAGTGATCACTATTTTTAATTGTTTTTTAGGCGTGGGAGACTGATGGGCTGATGCAGGCTAAGCATAGACTTTAGGTTTTATCTGTGTTCATTCACTGAAAATCAGGAGCTTTTTCTGAGCTCTTTCAAAAGAAGAGCAACACAAAAACATTTATCTCCCCTGGCGAGGGAATGAACACCTCTCAGATTTACCCATCAGTAGAGCCCATATAATAGTCACAATCAGAGATCTACAGTTCCACCTACTGATGTGAATCATAGCTGTTTCTTTGGTAGGACATGAAGTGGGGGGATCTGAAGATGTCCCAAACATGTTAGGCTTATTAAATAAACCTATAGCTTCTCTTAATGAGACAAGAATCTAGGAAAAATCTGAGAGGAAAAACAGAAGTCCTTTGACATGTTGAGCTCCCTGGCTTTTTCTCTGGGCACAATCAGCTCAGTTGGGTTCATTCTAATGAGCAGATGAGGAGAGAGACATGATCCAAGTACTCTCAAATCTTTACTCAAGGGTTGCAAAATAAGATGACACACGACGATTTTAACCCTTGGACAAACTTTTCCTTTTATAGATTGACAGAAAGAATTCTATAAGGGATGTTCATTTTTTGGGTTTGGGAATGTCAGCATGTATGTGTATATTAGAACACACTCGAAACCACGTTTTTCCCAACAATAATTTCTTTAAATAAAATAGTACCAGTGAAGTTTATAATGAAAAGCACGAATATGTTCATATTTCCTCACATTTCAATATAATGTGTGTGATTTATAGAAGTGGAATAGCTTTAAAAAAAAAATTCTGAGAAGGTACCTGATAGAATTATTTCCCCCTGTATCAGATTATATTTAAAGTAACAATGAGTTTAAAGATAAAAAAATCTGAAATTATTTCACAAAATTGTGTGCTTACTGGGATTTGAAGTTCAAAAAACTTTGCTAATTTTAGATAGTTGGCAGTTTAGAGATATTAAAGCCACAACATAAAGATAGAAGCTGCCTTTATAGAGGAATACGGGTTTATAGTCGGATCAACGTGAAAATGAATATGAGCTCTGCAAATTATCAGCTGTAGGACCTCTGGGGATAGAGTAAATGTCTCTGGGCTTCTATTTCTTTATCTGCAGGATAAAAACAGGATCATAGAGCAAATTAAATGAAAACTACATGAGTTTTCATAGTATCTGCCAAAAAGTAGGCTGTCAGTTACAATTCCTTTGTTTCTGCTTTCTACCTCATCTCTTGTACTGCTCTCTACTATAATTTAAAAGACATTAATGCAATCATACAGGAGGACATTAAGAGAAACAGGAGGGGGTGTGTTCAAGAAATTCAGAACAAGAAAAATGAGAACAAAATAAAAAAATACCATTCAAGATTTCTGACCCTTTAAAAAAACGATTTATTTATTTTTGAGAGACAGAGAAAGAGTGATCGAGCATGGGGTAGGGGAGTGGGTGAGGAAAAGAGGGAGAGGGAGAGAGAATCCAAGCACGCTCCACACCCAGCACAGAGCCTGACTCGGGGCTGGATCTTGACCCTGAGGTCACGACCTGAGCAGAAACCAAGAGTCGGATGCTTAACTGACCACGCCAAGATTTCTGACCCTTTTTTATCATTAAATGAACTTTTCTAAATTAAGAACCATGATGTTTGAACTAGCAACAAAGTTTGAAATAACAATAGGATATCTAACTTCCTACCATACTTGTTCTTTCAAAGATCATTTACGTGAAAATGTGCTAAAGATAACACTCTTCATTTCCAGAAATTCAAGCAGTTTTTAAGAAAGGACCTTCACATGAGCAATACCCGGTTGAGCCTTGAACAACTGGGGTTGGGATGCTGATACCCTGGGCAGTCAAAAATCCACAGGTAACTTTTGACTCCCCCCAAGCTTAACTACTAATAGCCTACTGTTGACTGAAAGTCTTATCAATAACATAACCAGTCAATTAATACATATTTTGCATATGTATTACATACTGTATGCTTGCAATGAAGTATGATAGAGCAAAGAAAATACGAAGAAAATCATAAGGAAAATACATTTCCAGCGTTCTATTATATTTATTGAAAAAGATCCACATATAATTGGACCTGCACAATTCAACCCTGTGTTCAAGGGTCAACTGTAATAAAAACGGGGAGGAAGACAGTGAAGTAGTTTGATTAGCTTAAATGTACTTGACAATGAACCATTTAAAAAGACTATCCTTTTATCAAGTAGCAAATATCAGGGAAGCTAGCCAAAGCAAAAAATTACTAATGCTACTAATCTTGTTGCTTTTCTTTTCTCTGAGAGTTTTAATAAAGATGAGAGAGGGTAGGCTCTTCAGATATGGTGTGAGTTTAACAGTAACATGCACGCACCAATTCTCAAAGGACTGACACCGAGTAACACAGGTATATCTCCTTAACATCTTCATCTGCTTCCCTCACCCTCTACTCTACCCTTTCCCATCTCACTCTTACTGAAAGTATTATACAAGTTTCCACCACTATCCAAAAGTAGAACGTTCCCCTATCGTAAGCCAAAATGGCATAGAGCAAAGAGGCAATGACCATTAACTTATATGGAGAAGTTTTTGAGCATTCCCAGACCCACAAAATAACCTCTGAGGCCTTTGTGATGCCGGAGGACACATCTGGCTAATGGAGGCACACAAGAAACTGAGATAAAGACACAGACACAGCTCCAAGCTCTGGTAGCTTGGTGCTGAGATGCTGGGTGTGGCTCCCCAGGAGGGAGCCTGGCGGGCCGCTCTCCCTGCTTAGAGTTGCGCTGCCTCCCTAAGGGCTTACTGCAAAAAAATACTGAACACTATTTTTGCTGTTCACCTCTTTTTGTAAAGATGAAAATCCTCTTTGGCTTTCTTTCAGCTAGCAAAAATAGGTGCTAACAGAGGTCTTTCATAAAAACAAAGTGGCATAATGGGAATTTAGGAAAACGGGGGATGCCTGTATCTAGATCCTTATTCGTTTAGTTTAAGGTTTGTTCCTGGTTCCACTGAAATTTCTCTCCGGAGATATTCTCATTCACTTACACTTTATATGAAGTTGATTATTCTACTCCTGTTAACAAATGAGGAGTATGAATGTTTGGAATTAGAGAAAAAGAATTAAAAAGGAGGGTCTGGGTAACACAGCCAAACTGTACCTATTTAAAAAAATATCATTGTTTTGCCTGGAGTGAGAGTTAATTACAATAATTTGCTCTAATCATGCGCCTGTACTTCTCTTTTTCCAAACACTTATTTCATAATTATGTTTGTCAAGTTGTTAAGGGGTAATGACCCTATTTTACCATTGGGGGGGAAAAAAACCCAGACCAAAACAAAACAGATGTTCTATGAATTGCTGGAAGTTGGCTTTGTCAGAATTACTGAACACATGGTTTCTGACTTGGACAGTATCTGCACAATTAAAACAAGAAAAGGGCTGAGCATGTGTGTGGCCTGTCTGTGGCTTTTTCCATTGTATTTGAATTCACTGACCTGAGCTGATAAACGATAATCAAGCGAATTAATGAAAATGGTTGAAATGATTAGTTCAAGCACAGTTCAGGAACCTCACTATATAAATCTATACACATCAAAGTGACCTCAGGTTGTTGCTCTGGTACCAAGTGATGCTCTTTTTTATTTAAATACAGGAATATCTGATATCTGGGGGGAGGATGTAATTTTGGCTAACAACTTCTGCATTTCAAATCAAAGGAAACGTTTCTTAAACTAAAAAATTAAAAGTTCATTTTAAAAACAAGTAAAATGCAAGGGCATTGCCTGGGTGACAGAGTCAGCTAAGCGCCCAACTCTTGATTTCGTCTCAGATCATGATCTCAGGGTGCTGAGATCCAGCCCCCATGGCAGGCTCCCTGCTCAACCCTTGCCCTCTCCCTCTTCCCCTCCCACCCCCCAAATAAATAAATCTAAAAAAAAAAAAAAAAAGTAACATGCCTAACAGGCATTTAGAAAAAAAAAAGTATTAGTATATTAAGGTTTATGCTATGTAGATATACCAATGTCAATAAAGTAAATTACCTAATTAAAAACTCAAACTATAATGATTATTGACAAGACTATGAACCTGAATGGGAAAGAAGACAAAGAAGAGCATCTATACTTCGGGTTAGCATGTTGTAGGGACGAGTCAAGGACAAGGTAGTTTCATCCATTTCTAGTGTCAATCTTCCCGAACATCCTCCTTCTTCATCTTCCTCTTTTTTTTTTTTTTTAAGATTTTATTTATTTATTTGAGAGAGAGAGAAAGCATGAGAAGGGAGAGGGTCAGAGGGAGAAGCAGACTCCCCGCTGAGCCGGGAGCCTAATGCGGGACTCGATCCTGGGACTCCGGGATCATAACCTGAGCTGAAGGCAGTCGCTTAACCAACTGAGCCACCCAGGCGCCCCATCTTCCTCTTCTCTTTGATTGACACTTCACTGGTGGCCAATGAATTAAGAGGCCAGCCTTTGAACCCTTCCTAAACCATGACTCCTTTTGCCTTTGATTGGAAAGCCAAATGTGTACTGGGGGCCCCAGGCCTTTAAAGTATGCTACCTCTAATAAACATAAACCTTCGACGCCATCGCCTCTCTACCCACAGACGCACTCCCCCATCTAACTCTCCCAGGAGAGTTGTGCAAGTACAGGGAAGAGGTCAACAGGTGTTTTTTGAAATCCTCTCATCTTGTATGTGCCAAGCTGATGTTTTACACTTTTATTATTTAATGCATTATTTTATTGATCATAGTACACTGGAATTTTTGTTTGTTTGACAGCTTTTGCGTTAATAGAAGGCATCAAGATCCAAAGGCAAACAGGAAAAGAGAAAACAGAAAATCACCAACAGCAATATGTATTAAAGAATCAAGAAGAAACTAAGAGAGGAGCAGAAAGACGTGCTGACAACTGTATACACTTAAATATAATCCTTGTTAGACACTTAAAAAAAATCTGTACTTAGGTTTAAACCTAAGGGTAGGTTAGGGTAAACCTAAGTACAGATTTTTTTTTTAAGTGTCTAACGAGGATTATATATTTATTTGTCCCAGAATAAAATTTTCCTCAGCGTATTACTGTAAGTTTTGAAATACACCCATATTTAAGAGGTCTCTGCAGAGCATTCTCTTTGCTTCATCTAACGCTATCTTCTCACTTCCTGGTGTTTACATACACACACTGAGTCTTGAATGAGACTTAATTAACTATTGATGGGTCCTGGCGTTCTTGGGCTTCCCAGGTGACGGCTCAGTATTCTTTACTAATCGTTTAATGAAAACACTTACATGAATAATGAATTTGGCATTTCCCTAGATACACAGGCAACTTTTGCAAAAGGCAGGCATACACAGTTATACAAGATACTGTGGCTTGAAAATGTTTTCACAAAGCAGGCCAGAGAGGTTAGGCTGAAAATGAGGCTCTAGTTCTTGAGGCTATTAAACGTTTCACATTAAAATACACTATATATTATAAGCACATAATATTAAAAGAAAAAAATAGTTATGTTTAAAAAGCTAATATCATTATTTGCTATCTAAGTCCCAAATAAAGTAAACATAATTTAGATTTTCGTAATTATAGTTCCCAACTTTAAAGTTTGAATTAAAAGAAACACACCCACCTGTGTAAACACACACACACACACACACACTATACATGTACTACAATGATACAGGAAAACAATATGACTAAAATGTCTCTGAAACCTACTATTCATCTTAGAATTGAAATTTGTCATCATTTAGTCTAATTTTAAAGATGGATCTTAAGATTTAGGTCACACAAAACCATATTAACTGTGCTGATCACTGAATTAGAGATGAGGTGACTCAGCATGACACAATTTTAAACATGATTTCAGCAACCCCTTTGATTCAATGCCTGTCTTGGCTCAAATGAACACTTGCTTTGGAGAAACTAAGTGACTATAACCAGTTATTTGAACAAAGGAGTGAAAAAATGCTTTTTATAGGTGTTGAAGTGAAAGAACATTATTGGAAACAAACATGACAGGTACTCTTAGGAAAAGATCTGTTCCGGGAGTCAGAAGTCCAAACCTTTGTCTTGCTACTACTTAGTATATGACTTTGCAGGAGTCATTTAACTTCTCTGATTCTGAGTGTCTTCATTTGTACAATTAGAATAACAATATTTGCCACATTTTAATTTCCTGGTTGTCATATAGTATACACTATTACTATAATTATAATACTAATTCTATAGTTAATTGAAGCCTCCTATGTGCCAAAACTCTGTGACTTGATTTTTATATCTTATAACTATATTACATCCATAACAGGGCTATAAGGTAAGTATTCTGATTTTCTTAAAATCTCAGAGTGGTTAAATAACTTGCCAAAAGTCACACAACCACTAAGAGCTTAAATGTAAATTTGAATTCAAATGTTTTTGACTCCAAATTTCATTTTAGATCCATTATATCCTGTTTCCCCTAATATACCATATATTTGTATTTGTGCACAAACACATATCATATAAATATTATACATGTATTACCTATCGAACATAGAAATGTATGATTCATTTTACACACACACATACACACATATGCTTTAAATTCTAAAATGCCATACTGATGTGTGTGTGTGTTGTTTAAAGATTTCAAAGACTAATGCTCAGAGCAGAGTCGGTACTTAGTCAATATTTGGGAAAAGGAATTAAAATATGGGAAGTGACTAAGATCATTTTGAGTGAACTGCTAACTCATGTGTCAGCAACAGCAGTGGCTATTTAACTCCTACTCTTACGTAAGATTATGTTATTAAAAACTATTCCAGAGAAAAAATATACAAGGACTAGCCATAGGTTCAATTCTAGATACAGAATCGACAATGATGGAAAAGCAACTATCTTCGATTAACAAGGATGAAATCTAACTCTAGGGTCTGGATAAAAGGAAAGAGAAAAGATCTCTTTAAAAATTACACACGATTCTGATTTTTCAAAGTGGTGAAACATCGTCTTCCAAATTTAAAATTTCAAAAAAGCTCTTCTGTACTTTCCTATCAAAACAAGATCATAATACTTGCCTTATTTTATTTCTCTTGACTGTTGCATATGAATAATAACAATGTTGACAATAATTGGATGGTGACATTGAAAAAGAACAATATATTTTTTTCAGAGTTAAGAAGAGGTAGGAGTTATTAGGAGAGATGCACAGAAGCCTCAATTCTAATAAAAGCACAGATTTTCAACTACGTAAAATACTTCATGCTTTCCCCTAATCTGCCCCCAAAGAACGTAAGCCTGGATGGAAGGATGCTGACGCGTGAGCCCGTCCCGAGCTAGAAGGACAAGTCCTGGGAACAGGAGGTACTGCTGCTTCCATCACCCACTGAACACCTTGGCGAGTCTTAGTTCATCCTGAGAACGTGGTACTTACTCTTGTACTGCTCTGGCTATGGAAAGGGCCGTAGATCCAGTCTCATTAACGCTATCTAAGGTCACATTTGGCAGGTCATCATCGTCACTGTCACTTTTACTTTGTCTGGGAGATAGGCCTCGGGGGTCCATTTGTGCTGGGAAAAAAAGGCATATATAATGAATTAAAATTAGTGTGCAGAAAGTTAACCTTGTCCTGGACCAACATCAAGCACGGCATCTCTCTTCTGTGCCTATCGCGCACATGGACTTCTCTAGAAATCCCAGGAATTTGTGAAAGTGGTGCATTTTATGTACTGAGCATTTACTGACTTTTTTCCCTTGTTCATTTGATTTACAGAACCTCCATCAGCTCTCAACAGTTTCAGGGGACGATTACAGAATAGAAACCATAAAATCCACAACCTTACCAACTCCTGAGTGGTCAGAAACTGATTAGGTAGCTTGTGAGTTACCGTGCAACCCCCTGGCTCTTCCTTCTTGCTTCTGCTGCCAGAGTTCTGGCCATTTCACTGCTCGTTAGCACATTCCCTGGAAGGTGGGGAGCCAAGGGAGAGGAGATTTTATCTGCCTACAGCTCTCTTAATAACCTCAAGGAAGAACAAGGTTTACAAGACTAGCATGAAGTTTTAGGTATTTTTCATACTTCAGTGGATACTGTCTCACAGTTCATTATGGTTCTAAGTGGAGATCTTAGCACACAAAAATGACAGAAGTAGCAGCATTTTAAATATATGTTTTATGTGCTAGAAAGTGTTCGTCTCCATTCCGATTTCATTTTTCAGAAAGGTATTTCCAGATACGATTCTCCTCCTGCTGTGAACTTGCCAACAAAGCAAGAAATAGCCTGATGTTCTGTGACCCCTGTTGACCAAGACCATCGGATCTTTCCAAATGAAAGGATTACCATCAACATTTAATATGTGAATGCATATTTTTAAAATTTAGATCGCATTTCCATTCCTCCTCTCTATGAACAGTTTTAGCATCCACCGCACCAATGTCTAGGATTTCCATCAGACCTCACCTCAAGCACAAAATAAGCACAGCTTCTAAATTAAAAGTACGGCACAAGCTATGCAATCACATTATTAAAATACGACTTCAGCCCCAGCCAGCTGCAGCCACACTGCTGCTCTTCCAACTGCCTATGAGGGATTTCTAAAACCACCGCTGCTTACAAAGGAAAGCAAAATGCACTTAAAATCATGGTTACAATGACATCTGGGTACGTTTATAATTTTTTTTTCTCAAATCATTTTTCTGTTACTGTAAATTGTACATTAGGTAGAAACACTGGGAAATGTTGGTATTTCACCATTTTTTTTTTACCCACAAAAAGACAATTTCTCATGATTCTACCTAATACTTACAATATGAACAGAAAAACCTAGAGAGTTCCAACATATTTCTAACTACACTTGGTTAGGAAGGAACTTATATCTGTTGAACCTACTGCCTTAGTGTATTTGACGTACATACTGCCTGTAAATATAAACATACCAAAATGTATTTTTAACAAAGGAAGTGCTTCGTAAATGTTAGTTGAAAGAGGAAATAATTCAAATAATCTAAAGCAGTGGTCCTCAACCAAGGAAAAAATTGCTCGCCTTCCCCCAAGAGACATTTGGCAACGTCTGGCCTGTCACAGTCTGATTTGTCATGACTCCAGGGGAAGGGGATGCTCCTGGCATCTAATGGGCACGAGTCAAAGATGGTCCTAGATATACTACAATACACAGGATAATCAGTCCCCCAAGACAGAGAATTATCCAATCTGAAATGCCAAAAGCACCCAAGTTGAGAAACTGTGATGTAGAGATTTAAGAGTCTGGGCATACAAAAGTGTCACATCTTATGACTTTCAGTTGTATAACTACGTTGTAGTTTCAAAACCACTAGCCAATAAATTAGACTATATATTGGATTATCTATATTTTCTGGCCCTGTCCTCAAATAAAACAAGTCACTGTCATATGACTCAGCACTCACAACTTCTCCAAAATGCAGCATTCACTTTCTCAAATGCCGGGAATCATGCAGTGACACTCATTAAGAGTTTTTGAATGTTGTCCTTGTCTGACACAAAACACTGTTTATTTTCCATCTCATCTCTAAAGAAGATTCCCTAGAAGACGGATGTTGGAGAAACACTTTGTAGAGGAAAGTAACCAGGTCCACAAGCATCTGATAACAGAGAGCTACTTAAGCATGCAGTCACTCCAAAGACACTGAAAGCACCCAATCATTTAAGATTTATTTTGACTGCAGGAAACAGCAACTCACTCAGGCCAACTTCTATTAAACAGAATGTGCTGGAAAGATACTGAGCAGCTCACAGAATGGAAGGTAAAGATGAACAACTACTACTCAAGTAGCACAACACACAGGACTGATATAGGCATTTCAACCAGGAATTCATAGATAGCTTCTTTTTGGGCAACCCTATTGTAGAATGATTCATTTGATAGTCATTCATGACTACTCAAATTCTGCCAAGAAAATGAGTATCAGATCTATCTAGGCTTCCAAATCACATATTGTGTGGTGTTACATATGCCTGTAAATGTCAGCAACTTAACATTTAAAGTTGTTGAAACATCATGCACTAGGACTCCTTTGCCAAGATACCAAATTAACAAACAGCTAAAGAAGAGAGACTATCCCGGTGGTCCCATTTTGTCCAAGAGAACTAGAGCTTTCAGGGATAAGTAATACAACTCAGGGAAGACACAGGCAGTTAACCAATAAGCAATCTGGCTCTGAGAGCTAAAGTCTAATTGTAATAATGATTCCAAATAACTGGTGGGAGAGTTGATCATCTAAATTATGTTATGTTTATATCTTAATGAAAGTTTAAAATATGTTAAATATGATATCTTTTTTGATGTACTTTTCAGGAACATCATAATTGAGGATTTCTTTCCAATATTTTCAATAAATATTATGAAATACATCTGCTACCATCATGCTGGGAAACTCTTTTTACCCATACCTTCAGCCAAGTTGAGGAAGTAATTAGAAAGGCTTTTTAAAATCTGCATTGCTGATTAGGTCAGATGATTAGCTTATCTACATACTTGCATAATTCTACTCTATTTTTATTAAATGTGGGATAGGAACATCTACTCTAGTTAACCTCCATTAGTCTTTGAGTTCCTCAGTCATTTCAGAAGCACTGATTCTCTGGGGGCGCCCATTCAGAGAAAATGGAAACATTACCTAGGCACCAGAACTAAAAACATCATCTAATTCCCGGAAGAGAGCAGCAGGGGGGAGGGGGGAGATGATACTCTGTGAGTTTCATTCCGTGTGACAAAATCCCCGCGAAGCAGAACCCTAACACCTGCAGTTGCACACATTTACTCTAATTTTCAAATATGTACCTACAATAAACTGTTCCTGCAAAGTTTCCTACAGTGAATCATGTCTCCAGTTATCCATCCATGCCCTCGTGTAGCTGCGTCCCAGGACAACTCCGGACCTGGCTAGATGATGATGTGGCCAGTGGACCACCAGCAAACATGACACAAAGCAAAAGCTTGAAAAGCACTTGCATATTGGGTTTCCCCTCAATCAGTTACTGTTTTTAGAACCTCGCCACCATGTGAAGGAACCCAAGAAAGCCTAAAATATATGCTGCTCTGCTGGCAGCCAACCCCAACTGAGGTAAGTGACTCATTTTAGAATGACCGGTCACCTTCCAGCCACCAGATGATTGCAGCCCTGTGAGTGACCACAGTGAGGCTAGCATGAGAACTGCCTGGCTAAACCCATCCCCAATTTTTGACTCACAGAACTGTAAGCAAATAAAATAGTTACGATATCAATCTACCAGATTTGGGGATGATTTGTTCTGCGGCAATACAAAATCAGTGCACTCTCCCAGATCCTTTCAGAGATTTTGGGCAATGATGTGGAAAACTGCTACAATTACAGTTAGCCTATCACACTCCTCTCTATTCTCCTCCCAAGAGGCAACCCGACCTTAAGCAGCATAAATTTAAGCGGGCCATTAATATAAATATGGAAAAAGTCACATATCATATCCTGTATTATTTACTTCTCAATCCAAAATACTCAAAATGTATTTACAGTTATTTTCGCTTTAGAGGCACCTTTCTTTGATACTTGACCCGCCTCAGGCAGGCTTCTCCTGGAAGGGGCCAACGTTGGTATTACTGCTTGGGTGAAGGAAGCTTTTCTATCCCTTTTCTCAAGCTCGTAGTTGATAGGAGGCTCACATGGGTGGATCCTTCACTCAAAGCTAGATTGTGTATGTTTGCCTCTCTTCAACTCACGAGGCATTTAAACTTTACTTTACTTTGCCTCACACTGACAGCAGACTGACACAAGACACAGCGGCACCCATGTCCATTCGCACCTCTCCCACCTCAGCCTGGGTGCTGTCAAGAGATTAAAGGCTCGATCTTACATAGAAATAAACTGGCCCATTCAGCTATTTTTCAAGGACAGGAAGTCCTTTCATAGGTCACCATAGTAAAAGCAAACAATATAACAGAGACTTTAAGACTACCATGTCCTAACCAGAATGGCTCACAGAAGGGTTTGTGCAGGCCCTTTCACCGTGGCTCATCTGGGCGGGAGGGGAGAGGGGTGTCTGCGGTCTGAAGGGCACAAAGCAGCCGGTGGGCAGAGGCTGCGTGCTGCCAGCCTTTCTTCTCCCCTCAGCCTGATGGGCTGCCTGCTACCTGCAGATGCCCTCACTGTCCGCCCTACCAAGGCTGAAGCACGTACCAGTTAAAGAAACACTGGCTTCCAGGAGAGCTGTTGCTTTTCTTCCAGCAAGAGCAGTGGGAGAATGGGGAGTAGTGGGGAGAGGGAAAAGGAGTATACAGTGGTGGGGGGTGGGGAGAATGTGCAGGGGGAACATGCACAGCATTATAGCGTGGAAGAGTCCTCTTCCAGCACCTTCTATGCAGGAATTGCTCTAAAAACCACAGCTGCCGTGTTTCTTGAAGACAAAGATGGAGCTTTGGCTTCAGAGACATGGGTGGGACGTCTGGTCCTGTCCTGTCACTTGCGGCCATCTGACCTTGGGCAATAGATCTCCCACCTCTCTTCCTCCGTCTCTTCCTTGCCATGGCAGTTTTGAGGAGTGAATGAGACGAGCCGCTCAAAGCGCTTATTACCCCGCCGGTGCTGAGGAGCGCATCACCATTCTGTTGCACCCCGGCAGTAAATTCGGTGCCGATCCGACCATCCCTTACCTGACACCACTGCTAAATCCCTTCCTATCTCCTGGGCTGTTCAAATTAGGCAGTTTTCATTTTAAATGTACCTAAACTGAAAATACCATCACCGAGGCAGAATATATATTGGATAATATATAAAACCGCAACTCCTCTTGATCCAAACATTCATTTATATATTCAGCCAACAGATATTTATTGGACACCTATGAGGAATCAAGCACTCTTCTGGGTGCTGTGGAGAGAGCCGTGAACAAGGCAGATAAAAATTCATGCTTTCACCCTGGGGGGAGAAAGACGATAAAAAATAAACAAGGAAAACATATACTCAGTCAGATAATGAGAAGTGCCACGGAGAAGAATAAAGTGGGGACGTGGGGGCGGGGGCTGGGGGCTGCTGAGAGGAAGGTGGACAGTTCTGGAGAGGTGGCCAGGAAGGCCTCACGGAGAAAATGACAGCTGAGCGAGGACCTGAAGGGGCTGGGGGTGGGGTGGGGTGGGGGACTGGAGAGCGGGTGCATTCCAGGCAGAGCAAACAGCAGGGATAAGAACTCTAACGTGGGAAAGGCTGTTATGTGCCTAAGGACCCACAAGGAGGCTGTTCCATTGCTGGAGCTGAAAATGGGGCAGCAAAGGGGATGAGGCCAGACAGGGGAAGGTGTGCGCGGTACACGTAATGATTCTGAGTTTTGCTCAGAGTGGGAAGGGAAGCCATGTGAGAAGAATCAGCCCAGCTCCTGAGCCTGAAGCACAGCGGGGGATCCAGCTAGAGGTACATGCATGAGAAACATCAGTGACATTAATCTTCTCTGAACATCTCACTAGCTTGTTTTCTCCTTGGCCACCTCATGTTGGCTGCACATACAGCCATCAGTTAAAACTCAGGGCATTATCACCCGAAGGCCTGCGAGGTATGTTCTCCGTAATAGAGTCGTACAAACGATATCCTGACCTCCTTTGCTTTCAGAACATCAATTGTTCAAATAGATGCCTGACTTTTCTAGCCTATCGAGAACTGTGATGAGAGAAAAACTCATTAGTAAATAAAGTTTAACTCAGAGTAGGCTGAACTCCAAGATTAGGTCCCATGTTGCCTCCTGAAGTTTCAACTAAAATCTGTTTCTTACTTTCTTTACTTTTGCTACTGCTAATGAAACTGTATGCCTTTACACTGTGGTAACTGTGATTGTCTACATGATCCCAAATGCAGATTTAAAAATGTAATCAGTTATGTAAATCCTGGGATGTTGGTACTATGTAGATCTAATAGGCAATTTATTCATTTTTTCCCAATTCCTATCTGCACACTTGACAGTGTAATGGCTTCTGCTCCCATTATATTAAAAAATAACCTCATAATGTTCTTATAATTCTCTAGTGCAAGTACCGCATTGCAGTTATAATGCTACTGGACCTCTCCACAGCTTTCGAGACTGCTGATTATCTCTCTTCATTTTCACGTCCAGCCTCTTAAAATTCTCTCCTCCCTTGGTTTCCGGATGGGCACCTTACAGCCTGTGGGCCTTGTCACTATTTTTGTAAATAAAGTTTTATTCGACCACGCTCATTTGTTGTATCTCTGGCAGCCCTTTAGAGAAAGCATTTACTGACTCTACTGTACACTAATTTTCTTGGGCAGTCGGTCCCTCCCTCATCCCTCTCCCCCCACCACCCTCCCTCTCCCCTTCCCCTACATCCTTCCCTCCCTCCCTTTCTTTTACCTTTCTTTTCATCTCCTCTTTCTGCATACATCTAAAATTTCCTTTTCCCCTTAAGCTTCCACTGCTTAGCCTCTTCTGCCTCTTTTTAGTGGTGAGCTTTTCATTAATTCCACACAATCCCACAATTCCTACAATCTCAGTGACTATCTCAGAGGAAATGAATACCAAATTTGTGTTCCCAGCTCTGATCCCTCCCCTAAACTCCAAGTCTCCTATTTCTGGCAAACTGGTCCACCTGAATGGTCCAAAGTCATTTCAGACTAAGTGCTATTCTTCTCTAGAGTCTGGATTTTACCCATCATTTCCCTGGTCACCCAGATTCAAAACTCTCATTCATTTCATTTGTACCCCTTAGCTGAGTACAAATCACCAATGAATTGCTATTGCTTTAACCCCACAATTTTTCTGGAACTCCTTCTTTCCCTTTCATACTACTTCTCAATGAACTTTCTCAAGGTACTTGCTACATACATTTGTCTCATAGAGCATTTCTCAATGCTCTTACCCTCAAGGCTCCTTCCTTAAGCCAGCTGTATCGGGCCAGTCCCTTCCACGCCCAATTCTGTCAACAAGAATCTACATTTCCTACAGAACGATACTTTCCTTCATGAAACTTCCTTTCATTTTCTAATGAAACACAAACTTTTATTTTCAAAAAATACCCATATTTTGTATTTATGTATTTTTATGGCACCGTGCACTTTCCATTTTGAGTTATACTTAAGCATATATTTACTTTATATACCTTATGATTCTGTCTACTCCTTGAGAGGAGAGCCATATCAATTATACTCTCGTACACGGTATAATACAATATTGGATGATGAAGATGATGGTAATAAATGCAGGTCTCTGTTTGAAATGGTCACAGTGGTTTTCAGTTGGCAAACGATTCTGCAATATAATGATGAAAGCGCCTAGATCACAATTTATTTTAAAAATCACATTCTGGCTTATATTCTAATATTAACGTTGTGGGAGGGGGGAGTCACAATCATTAAATTTCTATTACTCAGGAAAGTCTTAGATAATTATATTTTGCGTCTGAACAGGCCAGTGAATGACATAGGAGTGGAAATGTTCATAATTTTTATTCACTTTTTAGCTAAATTACATTTAAAAGGCTTTTCTTTCCTTTCAGGAAAATATTTTAAATAGTTCAACATACCTGTCATCTCTATAGTATGAGTTACTGCTTAGAAATTTCAGTGAAGGAATTCAATCATTTAAAATACAGCTTAAAAATTAACGTTTGTTGAGATTATCACAACAGCGACTATGATTTCATTTTTCTAAAGAATCATGACTAAAACTATTTTTCTTGTTTGTAAAAAGAAAATGAACACAGATTTACAATTGCCTTGTGTTCACTGGAAGCATGTCTTAGAGCACAAAAGGTTTTTGTGATTAAAGAGTTCATAAAATTTTCCGTTAATAAGTGGGCTTTTACACTCTGCTTGGTAACCTTATACAACTCTCCAAAGTCAGCTAAGAGCCTTGAACTCTAGGAACCCTCTGAGATATGACTACACCACTATTTCCTGTCCCTTTCCATTTTGTCAATTCATTACAACTGCTCAAAACCCAAGCCAACCAGCCCCAATTGATTTATTCAAAAGTGAATCCACTTTAAGCAGAGATGATTTTAAATACTTAATAATAAAGTGATTTTGTGGTGAGTGCATATGGTAAATAATGAAATCACCAAACTCATTTTCATGTGTAATGCAGAGAGATGATCCATGGCCTTTTAATTCACTTTTCTTATTTCACTTGGGTCTTTTTTTGCACTATCTGTGTTTTCTGGTTCCTAGACTGGATAAAATGGAATCTTTCAAGACATAGATTGACATCTGCTATAATAATTTTCAGGACCCCTGAATCATGGTCCTTATCTTAGGTGTGGTGGCACTCGGCAAACAAAAAAGTTGGCCTGCAGAACTACTGTGGGCCATTTAGAATAAATGTTGCTGTTGCCCTCCTCCCTCTTCAAATAATTTGCTCTCCATGCCTCATTTTAGAATATACTTAAACCAGTTAAATTAAAAGTAAGTCATAATATGTAAAAGTGATTTCATCTGTCTTCTTAGAGACATGCAGTAGACCCTTGGAATTCTTGAAGATATGTTCTAAGACCATAAAAAAAGTCCTCACATTTGTGAATTATGTACACATGCCATTGAATCTCTCTATAGTTTTCAAGGCTGCTCATTATCTCTTTTCATGGCCACTTCTGGCTTCTTCTTAAGATTTTCTCTTTCTTGGCTGCAGGAACATGCACACTTGTCCTCACACCCTGTAACACATTTCCATCTGGAGGTATATATTTCTTGTGCACATCCTCACATCACATTAAAAAAAGTTTATGAAAGTTTTCTTTCTCATTTGATGGGTAATTGACACACACCCCCATACACGCCCTGGCCCACAAACAACTCACAAGTGTTACTGTGTGGGGCCCAAGCAGAGGGCATGAAGCAGCACTGAGATGGATCCTGTGGTTTGGAGGCTCAGACTCTCATGTTCATGTGAGTCTTGTAACTTCGCAAAATACCTGTACTACATACCAGACTTCTGAGGGACACTTGAGAAACACAAAAATCTTAGATGTTATACCTGTGAATGCCAGTGTCTACTGTGGTAAAATCATGGAAGGTAAATTTTCTTTATGAGGGCAAAAGTAGGTGCTGACTCTTCTCTTTCCAATGTATTGCTTTCCGTCATCCTAATCGGGGGTGAGTAAGTATTCAAAAATGACCTGTACATATCTTTGGGCCAAAAAGCAAGATTGCTACATTTTTTTCTCTGTTTCAATCTAGGTTGAAGGATGTGCCAGTTCATGTCCTAATTTCACGCAAACTCCAAAGAGAGAAATTTGCTTTGTAAAATTGGATTCAAGGTGTTTTCCATATCAAGTCTGTGTTTGGGATGCTTTTGTAAGAAATGATAATTCTATTCGTTTCCCTCAATCCCTAAGAAGCACGCATTCTCTGTTTTCTGGCTTGTTTTTAGAGACGTTATTTTGATACTTTGATACCCTGCCCCTTGAGATGATAAATTACCTAGTCTCTGAGAATGCTGCTGAGAGCCCTACACCTGGAAATGGAATCATACTTCCTTTGGCTTCAGGTACATCTGTGACATGGGGGCTCCTTTGCTCAGACTCTTTCCCGAGCTCAGAGATGCAAGCCTCGGACATAGGTTAGGGAAGGAGCCCTTACAGGCAGGTGGTGAAGTCTGCAGAAATTACTCTGGAAGAAGGAGGCCAAAGCTGTAATTCTGCCTAGAGATAGGCCAGGTGGCACGAGTATTTTGAGAACACTATATAATATACGCTATATTGAGGGAGGGCATAGGAGGCACCCACTAGTCTTTTTGGCTTTCTTAACCTTAAACTGGGTTTACAACTAACTTCTCTATGAAAGCCCATCTAGGTTCTGTGAGAAGAGACAGTTTCTGAAGATAAGGGCTATCATGGAGAGTGAGGTCTTGGGTTTTCCTAAGGCAAATGTCTGGTAGATTAGGTGATGCTTGAGGTCAGTATATTTAGGTGTTAAACACAAAGTTTGATATTGTTTTCTTTGAACATGGTAATAAAGAAAAATAGATTTTTTTAAATTGGTAAAAACCAGTAACATTTATGTTTGGAATACTTCTAAAATTTATAACTCTCTAATAATATGCATTCTGAACATCATTTATGCTCATTTCCTTAACCAAAGCTGCCAGGTCACCTCCTCAGCACTAAGTCTGAGCTGTCCCTGAGCCCAAGCAGGGATCTGAGAGGCCAGGATGGTTTGTTATAATCCATGCAAGTTCACATGCTAATGAGAAAGATCTTCCTTGGTGTCTACTACATTTATACTATCAATTAAATGAGATGTCAGGGGTCAAATTAACTCTTCAGCATTTATATTCCCTTTTCTCTTTCAACCACCCAAATCCTGAAAATGTTTTCTTTCCATTGTCTCTCACACCCAACAATGCTTGATGTGAAAGATAAAATATGAAGAGCCATTCAACACATGATTTGGTATTTTCTTTCTCATAAACTTGCTTATAAATTGAGGTAAATTATTTATAGCTTTTCTTTCATGTCACTTTTATTTAAAAAAAAATCTCCCACATATATGGAATTCTACATCTATTTATTCTCCCAAAAGATTAAAAAAAACCTTAACATTTGCAGTATTTCTTTCAGGTCATTAAAAAAAGTAAAATATTACAAAAAAAGCTGTTTTTTGTTTTGTTTTATTTTACTATTGTTTCCTTCTTCCATAGTATTCTGGTGTATTTAAGTTTTTATGCTTTAACTACATATGTATCAATAAACAATGAATACAGTTTTGCTCTTTTAAAAACGGTATATAAGAAGATCATATTCTACAATTTATCTTCATTTAACATTAGAGATTTATTTACATTCTTTCATTTAAAATTTTTCTAAAGTCTAAAGTCATTCTGTGTATCTATTCTCCTCTCAAACACAAGGAGGACTTAGCATGTGATAACCACCCAAGGAACATTCCCACCTTCCCCATGTTCTTTTTCATTATAGTTCAGAATTTTGATTCATCTTTCACCACCAAGAGTTAATTAAAATTTATTTCCTTTTGCAGATATTTACCTACACTTTTTTTAAAGATTTGAGAGAAAGCGCCGTGTGCGCATGTGCACAAGCAAGCACGAGTGGGGGGAGGGGCAGATGGACAAGGAGAGAGAGAATCCTCAAGGAGACTCCCCACTGAGTGTGGAGCCTGATGCAAGGCTGGATCCCAGGACCCTGACATCACGACCTGAGCTGAAATCAAGAATCAGCTGTTCAACCACCTGAGCCACCCAGGTGCCCCTACCTATACTTTTAAAACCAGTTCTAAGCTCACCTTTCCATTTAGGTTCGTCTTTTTTTTTTTCAAAGCATATTCTTTAGATCGTTCAGAAAATTTGTGTGGGTGGTAAGCTCTTAGTCAATATATACCTGAAATAAATTTTACTTTACTGTTGATTGAATTTAGCTGAGAACAGAATTCTAAGATCCCTCATCCAGTCCTCTGAAAGGACTACTGCATTGCTTTCTGGCATTTCTTATTGTTGACAGTCTTTGCTCTTCTTTAATTCTTTTGTAGATAGCTGTTGAGATTTTTCTCTATGACTCATGCCTGACAATTTCACTGCTGTGTGTCTAGATGCGGGTTTATTTTTACTGATTCATCTATATTCTAAGATTCATGGCTTCCCTAATTTTCCAAAATTCCCAGACATTTCTCTGAATATTGCTTCTCTGAATAACACATTCTATCTACTCCTATTTTATAGCTGTCCTTTCAGATAAATTTTGGATCACATCAATTCGTGTCTCGCATCTTTTCTTCCATGTTTTTGTCAATTCTTCCACTTTACATTGTTTTCTGGGTAAAATTCTCAGTACTGTCTTTCAAGTCATACATTCTTCCACTAGACTTTCTCAACATGTGGCAGTTGCCAAATCAAGAACTTGGGAATTATCTATATTTATTTTTTCCTTTGTCCTTGACATCCATTTGGGCAACAAGTTCTGTCCATCAGATTTCCATTCCTACAGCCTCTGCACCGGCCTTTAAGAATTCTCACCTGCCTTCCTATGATAACCCACCAATTTACAAGCTGTGTCTGTCTCCCTGTAGCATTCACTTAATACAGACTTGGCACACAAGAACTCCACCAGAATGCACTGTGTTCTTTCATATTTCTAGGATTTTGCACCTTTTTAAAATAATTGCCTTTCCTCCTCATATTTATGTGGATAATTCAAGTAAACAGTTTCCTGTGAGAAACATCCTTTTCCTGAAATCATCACCATGCCCTCCCAAACAATGAGCTTTGTGCTCTTTCCTTTGTGACCTACCTCTGTGGGTCTACACTTACTTGTGTTATAGAACACTCCTCATAAAATTTGCTTTGCCTCCTCCATTCACTCAACTATGAGCTTCTTCTGGGCATCATCTGTGCACTGTACATATGATGGCTGAATCATAAATGTGCGCTCAATCAAATGGATAAGTAAATAAAAAGGAAAACACTGGGTAATTCCTAGATAAGGCAAAGGGTTAAAAATATGGAGCTTAAATTTTTTTAAATAAAAATATTTCAAATGTTCTTAGTACTGATCAGTACAGTACTGGCAGTTCAAGGTTTTGTTTTGTTTTTGTTTTATTTTTTTTAGTTTTGATAAAAGAAAAAGAAAGCAGAAAGAAAACAAATGGGTGCTATAATCATCTTATTTGTTTAAATATTAAATATGAACATTTTCCCCATTTAAATGGTATAACATAGGGAAGAAGTTTATAATAAGTCAACTAATTTCATTTACTTTATAAAGTATGGCAGTCTGTAGGTAGTATCATTTTTAAAATGTGAATATATACAAATACATGTCTCTGTGCATGTTCATGTGTGTATTTATACATCCATGCATAAATAAGGTACAGTACCAAGCTATTCTTTGAGCATGCTCTAACATGCCCAGATATGAGACGGCCACTGCATCTCGTACCTTCCAAAAATGCAAGATCTCTCTAAACAAGCCACCCACTGGCTAAATAGTAATAATATGACTGATGTGTTCCTTACATCTCCTCCGGAATAAGATATGGGATGAGTAATCTTATCAAGTAGAATATGAGTCTGTGATGGCTTGTGCTTGCTGTCAGTAAGGATAATTTTACTATCGATGTTCATCATAATTAGAAATACAGAGCCCAACACTGAAAAATAGCTATAAACCATTCAATGGCTCATTTAGACTTGTAAACTGCAAAAGCTGTAATCTTCCGTTTCTATCAGGTATGCAAAACTATACAGTTAAAACTGGTTTAAGTTATAGTTGAAAGGGGGTTTATTTTTCAGTAGGAGGGGCCTGTGATGATGATTACTATAAAAAAATGATCACAAGTGGCCAAGGAAGGAAAGAAAGGGCACTGTCAGCAGTTATTTTACTTGCAAGGTGGATAATGAGATAATAAAACATGTAATTGGAGGTGATACTACCTTGATTACTGTGGATTATACCAATGGGTACAACAACACCATTAAGCAAGCAGTGCCCTCACCCGTTAGTGCTCATTTGTAGGATGATAAATGGATTGATTCGATTCCATTATAACCATGACTTTGAGAATGTGTTGGAAAATATCTGCTATCCCGTATCACGATGCCAATCAATTTTGGACAGCATACACAGTATTTTACTCTTTGATAAACCTAAGAACATGAGAACTACAAAAACACAGAAAGGGTAGTATTTTAGACTCTGAAGAGAAACGAAAACTGGAAAATGTCAGATCTTACTACGAAGATATTCTCTGTAACCAAACACACATTTTATGGAATTTATTTTCCAATTTTAAAGAAGGCATTTTGGAACATCTGCTATATAAGCTAGGATAATTCTAAAACTGTAATGTTATAATGATTATTAGCTATTGGCTAGTGCTCAGAATTTTATTGAACTCATTAATCTAAGAAAAATAAATATAATTATAACAGTGATAATAAATGCTGGCTGTATTTTCCACTTGTGTTTTTCAGAAAATAACCACTACCCAAATGAGGCAAGATAGAACAGGCATGTCTGTGTTGTCTATGTCTGTCGAACCAATTCTCGGTTCAAGAGAGCTCCAGGCAGAGACCAGATATGTCTAAAAATGACATAGATGTCGATCCCTGAAACTCAGTGAACCACACTGTGACAAAATTTCCCTACACCTAGAAATGTTAACCTACAGCTCGAGGCTGTTTTTAATGTTGCAAGATGCTGGAGAAATGGAAATACATAATACGGTACCATAAAGCCGATATTTAGCAACATGGAATTACTTCATGCAATTTACAGATAGACAGATATAGATATATAAATTTCATATATAACAAATTTTAAACCTTGACAAAAAATAAAATGATTTAAAAATACAATATATCTAATTTGAAGAAATCTGGAATTGGATTAATACTGACAAATTTTCTACATAACTAAGGCACACCCCTTTAAGCATCAAGCCTAAGGATGGCAAATGGCTTTAGAGTATTAAGAAATTTTGATTTTATTAAAGGCTCTATCACTAAGAAGCTGTGCCCTTATAAGGAGTAGAGGAAGTAACATGAGTCTCAGTTTCTTTCTCCGTAACAGTTTCCGTCTCCGTAAAAGAAGGCCGTAATACCCACATGTCGGTTATTGTTAAGACTTAAAGATGATGTATGTAAAGCACAAAGAACATATAGGCATTCGATAAAGGTTAATTATTTAAATGATTTTTAATAAATATCTGTATAAGATTTATTACATACTTTCTTTGTTGCCTACTTCAAATAGACTGACCATAATTTAACCTTTCTTTCATTGCTAATGGTCATTATTTCAAAAGCAATTATTGTGCTGTAATAAAGTATTATCTCCAAGGACTAAAGAGCTGTGTAAGCCTATTTACTCTAATCCCAAAAGACCTTGCTGTGATTTTTCGAAGTCTTATTTTAATAATAATTTTGACACCTTCTTTTTTAGCTGTCACTTTTTGCTCTTAGCCTACCTACAAAAGGGAGTTTCCTAATTTGGGCAGGGGGATGGCAGATAGAGGGTATCGAGCATTTGTAGACTGGTAATACAAAATCCGTAGATCTATTTTCTTATATTAAGGAAAACTACAGAAAGAGAAATGCTACACAATTTTTGTGGCTACTGGGAAAACATAAAAACATCTAACAAGACAATATTTCGGCGGAACCAAATTATAAAAATAAAAAATTGAGAAATATTCCTCTTGGCTATTTTTCCTTTGCAGATCTTATTCACTAGTTTCTCTCTATGCACAGCTGGAAATCATATTCACAAAGAATGTAAGAAGTATATCTAAACTAAGAGTTAAAAGGCTTTCTTTTTCAGGGAAAGTCTCTCAGATCCTCTCCTGTAAGTAATTCATAGTATATATCATGCAAGCAGTATGTTTTATACTCTATGCAGTGAATGTGCGTGTGAGTGCATTACATCCTACAATTCAGTGAAAACCACACTTTTCCTCATTCTTTATATAAAGTACCCTCCATCCTCGGCCCTCATTATTCACTCTTTTCCTGGTCTGGAATACTTCTACCTACTCTGAGTAGCAAAATCTTATGCTTCTTTAACTTTCGACCTCAAATGCCACCTACTCTACCTTCATTATAACATATGACTTCCTCTAGAGTCTAATTCATGTTCTCTGGGGATTTACAACCTAGGTTTCTAGAAGGGTTCCTCTGTTTTAAAGGGCTCTGTGTTTATAGAGGACTGATTTAAAACATCCACTCCTGACAAAGGCCACACCAGAGATGATTAGGGAGCCCTTGGATTTAGCACAGAGAGACAAAAATGCAATCACAAAATTGACAATCCCTTCTAAACACAGAAGATTTGAAACAATTCAGACAGAGCTGTTTCAGATTTGTGCTTGGGTTTGCTTAATATACCTTTAAGATTAGAGATGTGTGGAAGGAAATCAAATCTTTGTTTTATGGCTGCAACAAATAGGCCCACCACGGGAAATATGTCATTTATTCTTTCTCACAAAGAGACATTCACCGCATAGTGCAAATAAAAGCAGCATTTTCCTTCTACCTAAGGTTCGTTAGATGAAATTTATGTTTTTAAAATGCACTGCAAACACCAAAATCTGATTGTACCATTATCAGCTTTTAAATCAAAGCAGCTTGCTATATGGTAAGGACAGGAGAACTGGTCGATTTATTTCATAAAACTTTATGTACAAAGAGACAGTGTCTATGAACTTAATGGAGAGAATATAGAGTCTGGAGGGGTAATTTTTATTACAATTTATAGTGGGATTATCCATACTCCACAGTTTTCAGATTTTATTGAGATTTTATGGTACTATGATGCTGATGCAGTTAACTGCAGTGGGGTAGGAGGTATAATTGTTTCACCCTGACTAGGAAATGAAATTGGTGTTACTGTTATATAAGAAACCTATAGCAGACTCTATTAATTGCCTGAATCCAATCAAAGCCATTATTTATCCTAGTTTCACAGGTAAAATATTTTACCTGAGGGTAAAAGAATAAATAAGGACTATAATTTTCACACGGCAATATCAATATCTTTTCATTAAGACCATTTCGAAGTCATAAGAATACTTTTCACCCACAGGGGTTCAACTCCAGAAACTATTAAAATCTAAATCATAGCAAGCATCTATAATGTACCACCAAATATCATTCTTTAACATTAAGTACTATGAAATAAAACAACCTTAGAAACAATGTATGCAAGAATGCCAGGGAATTACAGATGGCACAATGACATAAAATAGTAACAGCTTTAGGAATGGTTTTCATTCATTCTGCAGACACTTAGTGTTCATTGTGTACTAGACACTGGATAAGGTAATAAAGCAATGAATGATATAATTATATTTTATATTATATATTACCTATTGAACCAAATATATTGAGCCTATATATATACACACATAAAATTTCATATATATATATATATACATGAAATAAATTGCCTTATTTAGTATGTCCCTTTCTAGAAAAAAAGACTTTTTTTTTTTTTTTGCCAGGTCTTTTGCCAGAGAAAGAAAGGGTTTTCCAGGAAAAGGAAAGTGTATGGGTAAAGGTAGAATAGTCATCAGGAAAAGCCATGGAAACTGTAGCTGGGACATGAGATGTATTTGTATTTGGTAGAATGGCAACAGACTGGGGTGGAAGGTGTCAGGGGCCAGACTGACGATATGAGGAGCCTTGTTGGTTATCATTTTATGTTGTTTCTTCTCCTTTACCATGTAAGAGAAAGATCCTTTTATGGTTAGGGTTTAGGTCTATAGACCAACACTGTCACAGCATTCCTAAGCATCTCATATGAAACACTGTATCTATACCAGACTACATTAATTTATTAATTCATTCATATCTTCAATCAATAAATATTTATTGAGCATTAACTAGTATCAGGCACGATGCATTGGTTTGGGGAAACATTAGCTACTGAAGGTTACATCGATTTTGGGAGACCCCAATATATTTTAATCTAGGAGTGAAGATTTAGAACAATGTATACCTTTATTATATACGATACGAGTGAAGATTTAGAACAATGTATATAAAATTCTATTTATAAAAACATATATAACACATATAAACAACCACAGTTTTTGTCAACAGAGGAGCTTACTCTCCCACTAAGTCCTTCTTTCCCCCAGGAAACTGAGAAACCCATATATCATGAGATTCTCTTTCTAATTCTCCCGTTTCTACTGAACCTCTTTCTCCTAAGCCCCTAGCTAACTAAGGAGGTAGTTCCTCTGATGAATTCTCCAAGTTATTCCAGTTTCACCAAATTCTTCTATTTTCTGTCTTTCTGAGTTCTTGCTGTATGGAGAATAACTCACCATTTACCTTTTATTTTTTCTCTATGACATTCAGCAAAACTTGTTGGCTAGCACACAAGTTGGCATATATGTTTCCATTTATCCCACAAACATAAACCATAGTTTTAAAAAAAAAACTAAGCACAGATACACAGAAAGTAAACAGAAGTCACATACAAATATACAAGATGGAAAGTGGGACAAGTGAGTAGGAGCTACGCTTTTTTTTTTTTCTGGTCCAAGTTAAATATAGTCTTTTCCAAAAAAAAATTCACATACTAGAGCTGTAAAAATGAAGCAGGTAAGTCATATTTCAAATTTAGGGTCAAGTTTTACTTAAAAAGGGCATATTCATTGTACTCCCTTACAACCCTGAACTAGCTGGGAAAATCTGGGAGCCATCAGAGTAACTAGACTACAGACTCTTACATTGCTTTAAAATTCTACCACTAGATGGCAGTACAAAGACTGTCATTTTTCAACACAAGTGGCTTAGTTCCATAATACTACATTAGCTCTAGGATAGGTGATTTGGTGAGATACGGAAGAGAAAAAGGAGTCGAGTCAAAAATAGGTAGAATGGTGAGGGGTGGAGGGAGATAGAGAAGGCCAGCCAGGAGAGGGGAGAAGATAAGCAAATGGAAGGAAGGTGAAGAGTGAGAAGGCAGAGAAAAAATGTGGTGCCAAGGCAGATACTTTGAGAGGGGGGTGCAGGAAGGAGAAGACGGAAGGGGCTGAGGCAAAGGTGAGAACTCCAATGCAGTCTTTTTCAAGTTTTCTAGACAGGAACCACAGCAAAGAAATGCGTATTTCAACATGACTTGGTACACACACACACACACACACACACACACTCTCTCTCTCTCTCTCTCTCTCTCTCTCTCTCACAGTACCACATTTGATGTATGTAAATAAATAGGTTACCAAACAAAAGTTTCACAATGTTAATAATTATTTGGGTGCTATACTCAGAAAAAGCCTCCATTTTATTTAGTTTCTTTAAAACTGCCCATTATGAGCTACCCAATTGACTTCAAGATTCAACAGGAAAAAATCCCACAGTATGAACAATATTGTTTCATTGTGTTGTAAACTGAAGCTAGCTTTTAAGGGGAGTTTTATTTTAAAAGTCTCCATAGCTGGGAGCAGGGGATATTCTTGGCCATATGATCAGTTCAATAAACATTTGTCGAATAAATGAATTAATAGAAGAAAAAAGATGGTGGAGCCACCCGGTCATGAAAAACACATACAACAGGCCAATCATCAGGGTAGCACTTCCTCCATATAAACTATGATTTAAAAAAATTGAGTATATGATTGTTACTCTGTAAATTGGTAGCTTTTCTTTTATTTATTAGATAGACAACTATCAACTTGTTCTTTTCTAAAGAACACAAAGTAGAATACCAGTTAATCAAATTCTCCATTAACAATGGAAAACAGGCAAAGAGAAAGAGCTGAGAAAATAGTTCTATAGTTTGCAACAGAAAAGGAATTAAGGGAATAAGAACAAATAGGGGACAGAAAGCACAGCCAGAGAGTTGTAAATAATTAAGAAGCTAATTTAAAATAGTGCTAGCAATGATTCTAAGACTAAGTTTCCCTCTTGGATCTTAGTCTTCCTTCTTTCATTTGTTCCTATAGGTTTTAAGAGTCATTGGATAAAATGCTCATTTGATATGCAGATATATTTAGATACACATAGATTTCTGAAGGTCTCTTGCAATGAGTGTATACATACAAATATCATCAAAATGATTCTATAACTACCTGCAATCTAATTGGTAAAGTAGGAATATCCTTGTGGCATAATAGCACCTGTACTATGTGAAATTGGAAGCTTTATATTTAAGCAAGAACTATATTTTTATATTTATTATAATACGGTAACTTTATATTTTTCAGGAAAGAAAAAATTTGTTTTTAAAAAATGAAACAACAAAGGAAATGAAAGGTATTATATTTCAAAAATCCAATATGTAATGTTCAATGTATTAAATGTCACCTGAGACACTTCTCAGGTGTGGTGAAAAATGAATGTAGCAACTACATCAGAATATTTATTAGTAAAATATCACATATTTAAATTTTTAAACATTCAATCTTTTTATTATAGGAGGAACTTTTCCAGTAAGTTAAAATGGTGTGATGGCTGACAACTTACAGCAGAATGAAACAGAGACCATTTTGTTAAATTCTTGCTTTAACTACTTTCTCTAATACATAGATTTTTCTCTAGAGCTTCACCTCCTTAAGTAATAGGAGTAACCTCTGAGTGAAGTATCATCTCTCTCTCAATGTGGATTCCATCTACTGTCCTTACTTTCTCCTTTTTCTCTTCTTTTGTGCTTTGTGCTTTTATTTAATATTTATCTGTGTGGGGGAAAAAGCCAATCAAACTCACTCTTTGACATTTTACAGTTTACAAGGAGCTTACCTAGAATTTTCTCTTTTCTGCTAATTCTCTTAGCACAATACAGGTAATTTCTGTCTCCTCTCTGAGCCGGTTATTATCATCAAATCTTAGAACTAAACCAGTCTATGCCAGATGAAGCAGAGAAATTAACAGATTGAAGGTATTTCAGATGAACTAGAACCTAAGAAGCCAGTTTTTTGGAGGAAGCTATTCAACCTCTGTGCATGCCCAGAAGTGAGAAGATACCGATAAATTTCTACTCCATGTTGCAAATCAGGTAAACACGAACAACAAATGACCCATGCATCTCTATAAAATATTCTGAACTCCTATTTAAAACTCAATTTTTCATTAATATTAGCTGACTGGCTTTCTCATTCTTTAACAAGTTCCTGCCTTTGCTTTATGATGATAGTACTGAAACACTCAAGTCCTATCAAGTCTGTATTTAAGAAGAGTAAACCGAAAGTCAGCAACACTCCAGTCCCACTTCCCAAAAGGCAGCATTAAAAAAAAATAATGAAAGAACATAACTAAATGGTTTGTCAATAAAAACCAAATGGAGGCCTAAAATATCATCTATATCTGGAAGTTCTCAAAATTAAGCCTAAGTCGAAGAATAAACTTACCAAAGGAAGCTGTGGTAGCTCAATCACTCAAGCAAAGACAACCATACACATGAGCATAGGTCACAGCTGCCTGGACTATTCCGGTCATATGGACAGAGGATGCCAGGATTCCAGTGAATGGTGAACTAAAAGAGGACAGGCATGTGTAAGGTAGACAGAGGAAGTGAGTCCATGGCAGAAGGAACATCGCCTGAAAGAAGGCGTCCTTAACATCAACAAGTGAGAGAGCAGACAGAAGACAATGGATGAAGCAGAGATCTGAAATGGGGAGTTTCACGCGAGCAAAACTATAGCCACACTCAATGGTCAGGAGGAACCAGAGCTAGAGTCTCCAACCAGCTCTGCAGCAATCACTGCAAGGACCATATTTCCTTTCACAAATAGAAATGGCACAGGACTAAAAATACACTTGTGGCTTCTTCCTGTTGGCTGCTGAGAAAAGCAACAGCCTGTAGGGAAGAAAATGGGGTGTGAGTATTTCAAATTTGCCCACGACCACATCCCTTTGAAACTCCTGAATGAGTGCTATGAAAATAAGGTATATTTTTGGAGGATTCTTCACTTCATCTAAATATAATAAAAAAAAACCCACAACACTCTTAAAAAAGATGACCAAAGGAATTACATGCCCAAATGGGGCTGGTTTCTTCACAGCAGCATCAACATGCTCTAGTCAGATATCTTGGGGAAAAAAAGTACTTTCTACTCAAGGATCTAACAGCATAATTGTTTTAAGTCCAGAATAATGCACTCATAACCCATAAGGAGTTGTTTTTCAAGTATGACACCATTACAATAGACTCCTAATGCAATAAATATGTTTTATACAATTCTGGTAGACCAGGCTGCTGGGATTGCATTTTCATGGAAGAAAATGTGGCTGTATAGGAAACTGGAGCTGAACTCTGGCCCTCTAGGCAGTCTATTTTATGATGGTCACATGCACAGAAGAATGGGATAGTGGTCAAGGAAATCCGCCCTCCCTTGCTGCCCTAGGCTTTTTCAGTTCTGATTATTCCAAAGCCACTGATCAATCACACCCTTGCTTGAGCCTCATTCCTGGGCATCAAGGTGCTATTACCTGTTCTTTCACCTATTTGGAGGAAGGACCAGCTCAGGTATGGGAGGGAGGAGATAAGTCCATTTTTTTTTCCTAGCTCATCAGCTGGATTTTCACAGACTGGTTGTGGCATTGCTCTTTAAGTATTTTGTTCTAAAATGTAACATTCATTAATACTCAGATATAAAAAAATAGTTTTAAACAACAAATGCAAAGAATTTTGGGTTTATTTTGAATTATTCTATACCTTCCACTAGGTGATGAACAAGAAATGTTTGATCTTATGTTAATTCTGGTATCACTTTTATAACTCCCAATGGACCCAAATTTTATTGAACTTTCATTTGTTTGCTTTTCATTATCAAGCCCAGATGATTATCTGCTGATTTTGTATTTCCTTTCACTTTCCATCATGTATCTTTTTTTTCCTAAAAACTTTGTCAATCTACTAAGCTGACTTTAGAATTCAGATAAATTACTGCAAGATATAGGTTACTTCCACAGTATAATAGAAGCAACTAACATGCATTTAAAGACTTTGCTTCTACAGTTCTTCCCTCTCTAGAATTACCCATTTCAACTCTCTATTGGATTATTCTTGATATCATACAAATGGGCTATAATATCTCCCTCTTTTTAAATCCTTCCCTTAAGTGCCTAAGAGGCTCTCCCACTATCCATTTCTCTACTACAACTGTTTCCTGCAGAGCTATTCCAAAGAGCTGCCTAGACTTTCAGTCTTCCCCTCACCTCCCATCTGAATGCGAACTCACTTCAGTCAGTCCTTTGTCCCCACCACTCTGCTGACACACTGTCAGTGTCACCAGTGAACTGCACCCTTGCCAGATACCCAATTCTCAGTCCTCATTGAGCAGTGGTTCAGTGATTCTTACAAAAGGAAGAATGTAAAAGGTAGTCATGTCACTTTCCTGCTCACAGGTCCAGTTCCAGTGGCTTTCCACCATATTTAGGAAAAAACTAAGGAACCTAACCACGTTCTTTGAGGCCATACATGATTTGGCCCTATTCACCCCTCTGGTCTCGTATCCACTGCTCTTCCATTGCTCATTCCCCTCCTGTTCCAACCAGCTGCCTTGTAGTTCTTCTCACACTAGCCATGCACCCTTCATGCCTCGGGGTCTGTGAACTTTCAGTTCTCTCTTTCTGTAAAAGTCTTCCCCAGGTATTATTATCATACTGGTATATGGTTTTGTAATTTTATTATCAGCATTTTGAAAATCCAACTCCCCTATCATATTTTCTTTTGCTTATCCATATGTATATCATATGGTATATGATACCATATACTGATATGGTATCATATATCGTATCAGTATATTATCATACCTTACATTTCAGGTAGGCCAGATTGTACCTAAAATTGCACTCCTCTCTTTTGACTTCCCATCCCCTTATCATGGCTTATTTTTCTTCATAGCTCTTACCCCATCTGACATAAATTGTTTGCCTCTTACATTAGAAAGTAAGGCCTATTACAGTAGGCACTTGCTCATCTTGGAACCTTGAATTTTACTTGGCATATAGTATGTCCACGGGAAGGATGGGAGGAAGGGAGGGGACATTCCAAAACTTGCCTTCATCCAGGCAATTACAAACCAAGAACAACTTTGCTTGTGATTTGTTATGACCCTTAGGCTTTTATGCTACTAAGTATCTGTAAAAACTAATGAAAATCTCCTGGGAAATCTACCAAAAACTTCCCCAGGCTGGACTGAAACTCCTTTACAAGGTCAAATAATCCCTTCAGGGTCTTGTTTACAAATAATGTGTCTCAGATTACATAGTAACAAAACTCGGGCCAGATCAGTCCATCGGCTGTTCTTCCCTCTACATAGAGAGCTCCCATTTCTCAGCACAACCGCTTTGCAGGCCAACTGCCACTCTGTCTTTTTGGTATCAAGAGGGAAAATGTCTTCCCCGGGAGACCTTCTCTGACATCCTCCCTCTTCGTAGCTCTAGCCTAAATTGTTTGTTTGCTATACCTTCCAGAGTATGTTTTCTTCAGATCACATACCATGTTCAAGGCTGAACTGAGATACGTCAGTGCACAGAGCTAGCTAACAACCTGTCATGCCTTTAGACCAATATTCTTTAAGTACTTGGATGGGCTGTTTCTATCCTCAATGGAAAGCTTTCTCACATCCTTCTGTTGTTAGTCAAGCATATTCATGTGAACGTTTCACCCTACCGCATCCCCAAACCCTAACCACCCGCTCTGAGCTTCACAGTGGAAACATTTCCAACCATATATAATACCCACTGTGAAAATACTTTTATCAAATACAACCTTCTCCATCTGCAATTATAATTAAACTCTCTCCCCTGGGCAAATCCATGAGTAGTCTACATTTTAATCCAACTTAAGCACAGAATGTCCATAATTATCAGTTAATTATATGATTTTTTGTTTGTTTGTTTAATGTCAATACTTCCCAGTAGACTATAAGCACCCTGAGATAGAAACAGCATCTGTTTTGTTCAACACTGTATCCTTGGACCAATAAAATATTTACTACATTGACAGATGCTCAATAAATACTTGAATGGACAAATGACTCAATTCACATGATACGTCATCTTAAAACATGGATGGGTACATTCACAGGTCTTTGTGTAACACGATAGATAAGGTAAACGATTTCTCTACCAGAGACCAGATGTGTTATAACAACTTTAAAAATAACTAGCCGGTACAATCATCTGCATTTATATGAGTTAGTTTTGTAAATTTTATTATTAGCATTTTGAAAATCCAACTCCCCTATCATATTTTCTTTTGCTTATCCATACCAGATATACAAGTCCTACATTGGAATGGAATAGGGGCTCCCTTTATCACTTAGCCATTTCATTGTTGGCCCAGTGCCCAGCTGCATATGCACAAAATAAAGGCCTGAAGAATTACTGACATGCCCTTTCTTTTATTCATTCTGTGAGGTAGGCAGGCCTCCTCCACTAGACACTTTTACCATCATCTAATTCATCAGTTAAACAATTAAAAAAAACCCTTATAAATTGCTATAGCAATATTTGTATAATATGGTGATTATAAAAACATAATACAAACTAATAAAAATAGAAAATATGGGATGTTTCTAGATAATTTCTCATAGTACACGCTCAAACCTTATAACTTGTAGTAACAACTTACAGAAGCATTTCTATACTAATTTCTTGGGAGCAGTTTTTCATTTGTAAATTTGGTATTTTTTTTCCTTCCAACTTTGTTTTTATATGACAGAGAAAAAATTTCTGAACATTACTGCTTCGAGTATTTCAGGGTGGAGGTAAATAATAATAAATAATTGCAAACATTTTGTTGATAGTTGATTAACCTAGACATTAAGCTCTTACTTAATCTCCTCAATAACCTTCAAGGATATAGATCATGTTATTATCCCCATTTAATCTTTGAAGAGCACTTCCCAGTCCAAAGCTGTAAGTTAGGGGACTAAGTCTAGCTCAGATTCCTGATCCTGAATCTCATGCTCCTAATGTCCATATCACAGGCCAGGGGATTTATGATTATATCACTTTTTATTCTTGGCATGAGAAAACTGCTGAGTAAAAAACATGGCATGAAACTAACAAATACACTTGAGAGCAAATTATAGCATGAGTCGAACAAAGTTCTTCTGCAGAGATATAGTTTCCAGAAAATTAAATTTTGGCAATATACTTTCTATAGCAATCACCTTAAGTAAAAATAATCTCTCCCATAAAAGAGATATCTATTTTGTTTCCTTCATTAGTACATCAAAATTGTACAAAAAAAAAGAAGTCATGAACAACATTAAAATCTTCATCAATCATCTTCACAATTAAAGCAGTATTTCCCTTAAGGGGTATGGTACAAGGACTGGATTCTATGGTATACACATACACACATATATAAAGTAATGCAATATGCAAGGTTCCACTTTTGCTCTTTGTTAATTCCTAATTCTTAAAAAATTTGTAAATACATCTTTAAATTATGAAAGAAAATAAATACCTAATGTGGCCTTCAGTTATGTTATTATTCAAATTGGTTAGCTCCTTTTGATCAGAAGTGTTAGTATCATCAGAGGGGGTTCAACTAAAGTAAAATCCAAGAGATTACTTCATACCTCTTTTTCTTCTACCTATTCACTAAGATGGTGGTGGGACTAGTTAATGGCCTTTGCCTGAAACAGCACAAAAGACAGAGGTCTCCACATTAAGCACGGAATGGCTACATCTCAAGTCTGCAGTCTAAAAATCTCTTAGTGCTGTGAATCATGTGATATTTTCATTTGGTAATACTGAGAAGATAAAATTCATTTCATGTGCTATGAAGAAACTTGATGCAGATAAAACAATAACTTGCCAAAGATGGATGCAATTTTGTAGAGTCTGTTTGCAAAAATTTCTCTAACTTCACAATCAACTGTTGTTTCTATGCATTGAATCCTACCTTATAGGAGAACTATAAAAATCCACGTTTACTAGTATTTTATGAGAAGGCAATGTTTATGTATTCATCAATCATATTTTAATGATGGGCCTCAGTAGTAATATGGTATCAAAGCAAAAAAAAATACAACGTATGTCTTAAACAGTCATCATTTCTTGGCCCTGAAGACAAAACACATGCATATGTGTTTAGTTTTAGAGGGAATGAGTCAACGATTATGGGCATTTTACATTTCTATAGAAGGGTGGCTTATTTTGTAGATTCATGATAAAGGAGGAACAAATCGACAGCATGATGCTACTTTAATTCCTTCTGGTAAAAATTGGAAAAAAAAATAAGAGCTTAGAAGTAGGAAAGCAACTTCATGATCAACTGCATAACTGCCATATATAAAATCAGGTAACTAGGTATTATTAAATAGAGTTACGTAGCAAAGTATCTTCCTGCCTTCTAAGTCCTAGAAGGGAATTTTAATATTGCATTTTGAAATATTCCATCATACTGAGTCATACTGTTATTTAAAATGACAATAACTTACACTAAGACCTCAAGCTACATGAGGCTTTTGTAGTCAAACACCTAACTTCAGAATTATTTTAATGGCGACTCAACTTACAAGCAGTTATGCTAAATATAGATTATCCTTTCCATCTGAGCATTTGAAGGTAAACATTATTTTGCAAATGAAGACATTTGAATTCTAACATTAAATGACTTGATACGTAAAAATATAGACTAAAGAACACTGAAGCAGATACCAATGCCAACACGCGGTTGGTTCATACTAAACCGTGTTGATCAGCTGACGTCTGTGTTGTGCACAGAACCTCTTTGGATGTGGTGTGCTTGCACACGGTTTAGGGGCAGCTCGCTGAAAAAAGGCATAGTTGCCTCTAGTGCCGAAATAAATCAAAGCTTCGCTTGTGTCCCTTACCTTTGCCATGGCTTCTCCCATCCTCCAAAAGCGGCACTACGATAGTGTTGTTCACATTTCCAGGTGACCGCACAGCTGTGTAGACAACAGGCACTGACTGTACCACCACAGGGATGCGGTGAACGTGACTCAGTTTGTTAGACTGTAAATTCATGGGACTTGAAGGCGGTACAGGATGGATAATGTGCAAAAACTGCTGGCCTCCCACACCAGAGGCGGAGGCTACAAGGGGCCCTGGAGTTAATACTGTTGACGAAGAAGATGCTGAAGATACTGATGTGATAACAGTCGGGGAGGAGGCTGGACGACTAGAAGACGATGAAGAGGTTGAAGTTGAAGAAGGCGAGGAGGCGGATGCTGTCATGGAAACCGGGGAGGATGAAACGGCTGTGGGGGATGTCCTGGCTTTGTTGATTGACAAGTCCACTGGCTCAGTTTGTGTTTGGAAGTGATCTACAGATAACGAGTCCTCTGGGGGCTCCCCTTTCACATTATTTAGCAACAGGGGAACAGCTTCCATATCGGGGTAGTTGTGGACGTTTGGAGACTGTGGGGAGAAAAAGGGGACACATATTGATCTCTGTTAATCACATATTTAATAGATGGCAAGGTTTATGACTGGAGTGCTTATTAATTTTTCTCTTACTGCTATGAGACACTACTCATTCCCCAAATATTTGAAGAACTGCTCTGTGACAGTCATCATGATTAGAGTTGAGGTACAAAAGTACAAAACAGTGTAAAACAAGGCCTCTGCTATAAAGACATTTTCATCCTATTGTGAGAGACACCACAGTTGTTAAGATCCAGGGAAACGAGTGCTCCATGGAGGAGAAAAGAGGCCACAAGAAGCCCAAAATGAACAGCAGTTTTACATAAAACCTCTAAAAGACAAGGGCAGTATGCAAAGCATTACCTACTTACAACTGTATAAATACAACAGCTTATTTATTTAAAATAACAAATATTTTCATTAAAAGCATTCATGTTGTTGGCTTGACCCATCCTGCATTTATGAGTCTCATTTTTCCTCAGTTATAAAGCGATGGGAATTTTGATCAGATAAACTTAAACACCCTTTCCAGCTCTACAATTCTACAATTTCATGGTTCTAACCCTTACTCAACACTATCGTAATCTGGAGGCATAAAATTACCTAGCAACAATACTGGGAAAAACCACCACATTTCAACTTTCATATATGGTGCAAGAGCTCTCACGCCATTCTCATGACCAGCACTGAAAAGGGGCACAACTGCTAAATTATTAAATATAAATGTGTTCTAACAATTGGGTTATGTTTTAACTCTTAGTGATAATATTTTTTTCTCAAAACAATGTACACAACGACTACAACAAACATTTTAGGAAATAATGATTTTAGAAAAAACTTATTCTGGAAATTTTAAATTGTTCATGAGTATTTTATTTAACTTAACATAAAGATAATTTTGTATAAGGTCATTTTTATTCTTTTCAGTTTTAATGAGCAAATTTTAAATAATAACAATAATAAATCCAAGATTCTACCCAGACTAATGGACTCAACATTTTATTACTGGACGTGAATATAATTTATCCTTACACTTATTCATTCATAAATTAAACAAGTATTCATTGAATGCCCACCTCAAAGGCCTAAAATGGCCTAATAATTCTATTAGCATGTGTCAGGCTAGGCTTACCAGAGAAAATTAGATTGTGACAGATTATTTTGGTTATATCTAATTTCGCCAGGCTAACATAGGCACTGATGTTCTTTTATACGAAGACCAAAAACTTTTTTTCAGCTTCATTATGGTATCAGAACAATAATGTCTAAAATTGTATTAAATCAGTTCATTTCATTCTTTGTTTAATAAAAGATCTTGGTTTGCTATTCCCCCTAAAATGTGAGCATACACTTAAAGGAACAAAACATGTTTCTTAAAACCTTTCTTTATAGAATATAAATTATAGCTCCATTCAAAATGTACAATAGGCAGTAGTACAAGGGAATTCTATTCAACAAGATAATAAGTCAACAATGGTACCAGATCAACTAAAAAGGGAAATGGGTTGATTTTTTGTTTGTTTGTTTGTTTCTAGGCTAAGATGATTACTTACCCACAAAAAAAGAAGAAAATTAGAAAATATAAAAATAAACCATCCAAAATATCTACTGCATGAAATTCTCCATGCCAAGATTTCATTCTATGTGTTGAAACTGAGAAATAACTCTTTAAATCTTTTCAGACATTAAGAAACAAAAAACCCCACAAATACCATAAACTGAGCTACTTTTAAAAAAGCTATTAGCATTATCTACTCTTCTAACTAGAACAGTATTCCAATTGATTCCCAGCATTATCATTTAATTTCTTATTTTTTTTTTTTAAGATTTTATTTATTTATTTGACAGAGAAATAGGAGAGAGGGAACACAAGCAGGGGGAGTGGGAAAGGGAGAAGCAGGCTTCCTGCTGAGCAGGGAGCCCGATGCGGGGCTCGATCCCAGGACTCTGGGATCATGACCTGAGCCGAAGGCAGACGTTTAATGACTGAGCCACCCAGGCGCCCCTCATTTAATTTCTTTTTAGAACAATCTAAGATATTTCTTATTAGTATGTTATACCCACATAAAAATTCTTTCTTGAGGCTGCTTTTATAAAATATCCCAAATGGTCTGTTATTAAAATTATAAAATATGTTATTAAGCACGTCATGAAACACTATTTGACCTCAAATACAGTCTTGATTAGTTTCTCTTCTTACTCTATTAGGTACATCCAGAATTCTAATTTTGGAAACAGCGATTATTCTATCTAGTTAGACACAAGGTTTCTACATAGGTTTACAAACCAAGGGCTGAGGTGTAAGTCACCACTGTAGGAACATTTTGTAATGTAAACAAAAGACTAATGGATTATGACAATACAAGAGCTGGTAAATATGGAGCTTATTTGTAGAGATGGGTTCTGAGACATCAAGTGTACTGAGCTTTGTGAATGACTTCAACTTTTCTAGATATGAACAGGAGTCTACCTTTTGGAGGTAACTGATTAATCCCTCCTTAAGAAAAATATTTATTCCTTAAGCTGCTTTATAACAACAGAAGAAGAGTGTTCCTCTTATAATTCTGTTGCACATCCTAGGAAAGCAATGAGGACCAAATATTAAGAGTCCCTAGGTATTTTCAAATATGTGAGAACTACTTAGCTTTTACATGAGCTTAAACCAAAATACAGAAAATGCTTATAAAAATTAGCAAGGATAAACCCAACCCTTGGACTACACACATCGTCTTTGGAACGTTGGACACATTATGCATGAAGTTATAAGGATCACCACTGCAGAGGCACATGTTGGTTCCTTCTTCATATGTAGCAGGTAGAATGCAGCCAATATGTCCCCAAACAAAGCCTCATCAGTATAAAGAGAACAAAATCTTTATTGTACCATTCACCTGTTTACAGTATTGACCTAACATTATATCCTCACAGCCCATCTGTATCTCTCCTATGGGGATGTGGCAGGTAAAGTCACCCTGTAGCTTTAGGCTGCACATACGTATATGGAAAGCTAGCAAGACTACGTAAATATGGTTTCAAAACATCTGTGGCATACTTTTGCTCCTTTGTTTAGGAAAGAGAAAAGACCTGAAAGACTTGATTCTGAAATCATCATTTGGAAGTTATCTCCTTACTTTCAGAAAGGTGAAAACTGAAATGCATTGGTTCTGAGGTAAGAATCCATCAATACGTAGCAGCAGTGAGGTGATGGGAACATAGCAGATGGCCAAGAGCGACAACAAGAGCTCTGAGAGACCGAGGAAAACACCAAATGAGAAGTATTTGGAGCAGCTAGAAATTAAATAAAAGGCCTACAGGTGTACATCAGACATATTGTGGGTTCAGCTCCAGACCGTGGCAATAAAGTGAATGTTGTAATAGAGCATGTCAAGTGAATTTTTTGGCTTTCCAGTACTTAGAAAAGTTATGTTTACACAATAACTGTAGTCTATCAAGTGTACAATACCATTATGTCTAAAAAAAACAATGTACATACCTTAATTTAAAAATACTTTATTGCTAAAAAAAATGCTAACCTTCACTTCTAATTCTAGTTCTCTTGCTATTTCCATCACATCTGCAGTTACTTCTGCCACTGAAGTCTTGAGCCCCTCAAAGTCATCCATGAGGGTTGGAATCAACTTCCTCCAAACTCCTGTGAATGTTGATATTTTGGCCTCTTCCCAGGAATCACAAATGCTGTTAATGGCAACTAGAATGGTGAATCCTTTCCAGAAGGTTTTCAATTTATTTAGCCGAGATCCATCAGAGGAATCGCTGTCCACGCCAGATGCAGCCTTGCAAAATGTATTTCTTTTAAAAAACTTTTTTTTTTTTTTTTAAATTTGTGAGAGAGAGAATGAGAGAGAGCACGAGAGGGAGGAGGGTCAGAGGGAGCAGCAGACTCCCTGCTGAGCAGGGAGCCCAATGTGGGACTCGATCCCGGGACTCCAGGATCATGACCTGAGCCGAAGGCAGTCGCTTAACCAACTGAGCCACCCAGGCACCCGCAAAATATATTTCTTAAATAATAAGACTTGAAAGTTGAAATGACTCCTTGATCCATGGGCTGCAGAATGGATGTTGTATTAGCAGGGATAAAAACACCATTAATCTCTTTACACATCTCCATCAGTGCTCTTGGGTGACCAGATGCACTGTCAATGAGCAGTCATATTGTGAAAGGAATCTTTTTCCTGACCAGTAGGTCTCAACAGTGGGCTTAAAAGATTCAGGAAACCATGTTGTACATAGAGGTGCTGTCATCCAGGCTTTGTTGTTCCACTTATGGAACACAGACCGTAGGATTTTTGGAATGGTCAATGGGCATAGGCTTCAACTTGAGTCACCAGCTGCATTAGCTTCTAACTGGAGTCAGCCTGTCCCTTGAAGCCAGGCACTGACTTGTCCTCTTCACCTATGAAAGTCCCAGATAGCATCTTCTTCCAAGAGGAGGTTATTTGTCTATGTTGAAAATCTGTTGTTTAGTGTAGCCACCTTCATGAATGATCTGAGCCCGATCTTCTGGAGAACTTGCTGCTTCTCTCCATCAGTGCTTGCTGTTTCCCCTCACACTTTTATGTTCCAGAGATGGCTTCTTTCCTTACACCTCATGAACCAACCTAGCTTCAAATTTTCTTCTGTAGCTTCCTTACCTCTTTCAGTTTTCAGAGAATTCAAGAGTTAGGGCCTTGCTCTGGATTAAGCTTTGGCTTAAGGGAATGTTGTGGCTGGACTGATCTTCTATCCAGACCACTAAAACTTTCTCCCTATCAGAAATAAGGCTGTTTCACTTTCCTACCTTTCATGTGTTCACTGGCTAACACTTTCAATTTCCTTCAAGAATGTTTCCTTTGCATTCACAACTTGGCTAACTGTTTGGTACAAGAAGCCTAGTTTTCAACCTGTCTTGGCTTTTGACAAGCCTCCTTCACTAAGCTGCCGCATTTCTAGCACTGGATTGACAGTGAGAGACATATGCCTCTTCCTTTCACTTGGACACGCAGAGGCCACTATAGGATTACTACTGGCCTAATTCCAATACTGTTGTGTCTCAGGGAATAGAGACGCCCAAGCAGAGGGAGAGAGACGGGGAACAGCTGATGGGTGGAGGAGTCAGAGCACACACAACACGTACTGATTAAGTATGCTGTCCTATATGGGTGCAATTTGTGGTGCCCCAAACCAAGTACAATAGTAACGTCAAAGATCACTGATCTCAGATCACCACAACAAATTTAATAACGAAAAGTTTTAAATGTTGTGAAAATTACCAAAATGTGACACAGAGACACAAAGTGAGCAAATGCTATTGGAGAAGTGGCACCAAGAGGCTTGCTTAGAGGCAGGTTTGCCACAAACCCCAATTGGTTTAAGAAAAAAAAAAAAAACCCAGCAGTATCTGTGAAGTGCAGTAAAGCAAAGCATGATACAATGAGCAATGCCTATACAAGTATCTGAGAGAGAGAAGATATGGTGTGTTCCCAGGAAACATATACGGGGTAGGAATGCTGAAAAGATTAGAAATAAAGAAAAGTCAGAAGTTTTAAGCACCATAGAGAAACTTCTGTTAAAAAAACAAACAAAACAAAGAAAGGATTCCAGGCTAAAATTTTACCCTTGATTACTAACGACTCAATTCTTGCTACAACACTGATGGACTACTCATCACAGGGCCAACTAAGTGCCCCTGTTGTTTGTTTAAATAAAAGCCCACCAAGATTTTTGTCTGGGAGTGATGACTTCAGCTGAATTTTGCTGTTGATGTCCTGATGTGGAAACGATGATCAAACACTTAATATATTCAACATCATTAAAAGAAACAACACTCCTAAACACATGCAGATTTTAAACAAATACTGGACTTCTGTCAAAGAGAATGAGAGTAATTAATTTCATAAAGTATCTCAACTGATTTATCATTAGAATAGTAAAATACTTCATGAAGTACATGCTATCATCAAAAACAGTCTTGATTTTTCTCTTTTTTTTTCTGCATTAGATATATCTAGAATTCTAATTTTGGAAATAATGACTATTTCCACCACAAATTTATCTCCTCCTACCTATGTAGTTAGACACAAGATTCCCACATAGGTTTACAAACCAAGGGCTGAGGTGTAATTCATCACTTTAGAAACATTTTATAATGTAAATGATTACATACATATGATCTTTCCAAAGGATTACCTATTATTCCTTGAAAGGGTAATAATAAAATATTTTTTAAAATAAAATGTCTTAACAAATTACTGCATAAATACACACCAAGAGCAACAAGATAAACGTAACAATATACTTAATAAAATATATATGTGAAAATCTAAAGATAAATACAAACAGGATTATAATGCCACATATTATTTTCTTCAAAAGTCTGAAAGCCAATTTTAATCATAATATCCACTCAATAAATTATTATTACATAATATTCTAGTGAACATATTCCTTTCAGTGATCTGGGGATTACACATGAGCTTTCCTAATAAGATAATCTTTTTCCTGAATATACATCTTAAAATAGAACTTTAGCTTTGGGCATTTTGTTGAGTGAATATAAAAATGAATCTAAAACCTCCTACATGCTGGTACCCATAGTATTAGATGTGTTTCTTATAGTCAGCCATTATCATCAGCTGAATTTTATTATGGTCTGGCAATGACTAAAAAGTGCTTTTAATATTGGTCATGTCTTTTAAACACTTGGTAATCTTAACAAGAGAGGAAAAAATGTCTGGACACAATCTCATCTTTGGAAAGCCCGCGAGAGATTCTTATGGGTAGTCATAGTTAAGGACTGCTTAGACAATATTCTGCTAAGTGTTATCCATGATTTACATGCCGTCTGTTTCATCTTTAATGGCCCCAAGGATTTTTAGAGAAGCAGAGCCTTTACACACATGCGCACACACACACACAAACAGGATGTTCCAACTATCCATTTATCTATCCACTCATCTACTCATCCAGCCAGCCAGCATTTAAACAAATTATATTTCATTTTATCTTTATAAACTTGTTGAGAAATAATCTCATGGTAGTTTTTAGAAAAGATTATAAAATGACCTAACATTACATAGCTCGTGGTTTAACTGTTAGGATAACCTTTGCTTTATAAGCATGCAGTGTGGTCATTATAGAAAGAAAATTTGATTTGGACACAAAAGAAATCATGACTTACCCTGTCACTTACTAGCTGTGCCATCTTGGTATCATTAAAATTCTCTAGGTGTGAGTTTATCTACCTACAAAAGAGTAATATAATTCCAAACTCATACCATTGTTTTATAGATTGTATTAAGGGCATTAAGTGCTTTTAAGTAATACTGGTTAGTGTGGGATAGAAGCAAATGAGCTCCCCCTCTTAGAACTAAAAATTCCAGCAGTGCCTGGGTGGCTCAGTTATTTGAATGTCCAACTCTTGATTTCAGCCCCGTGTCGCTCAGTGGGGAGTCTACTTCTCTTTCTCCCTCTCCCGCTCCCCTCACTCTATCTCTAAAGTAAATGAATAAATACTTAAAAAAAAAAAAGAACTAAAACTTCCAACACAACCTAATCTATGACTATAACTCTCAGAAGTGACTTGACTGAATGCACTGCACATAAGATATTCTGATGCAGGGCTGCATGAAAACAGCCACTGTATTGTATAGGTGAAGTGTCCGTTAATCAACCAAACAGATCTATATACACTACAAAAGTAGCTAAACAAGTCCAAATATTACAAGATTTTTAGAGTCCACATGATTTTAAACAAACACATCTCTTAAAATTTAGAAGACAGTCATTTGACAGTTTAAATTTTTTTTTTTTTTTTTTTTGCTTAACTAGGTTGACCCCTAGGATGATCTGTAAATACAATTGGTTTGATTTCTCAATACCACAATATAAATAACCCACATCAATCCATAGTTCAGCTTGTATCCATTATGACAATATATAGTTATATTAATTATTTTGGGATGTTGACCATTCTTTCCAGTCTTACCATGGGATGAAACAGCAGAGAATTATTTGTTTCTTGAGTCTCAAAGGAAAATTAGTTCATATAAGTTTCACTGTCTGACTAGGTGATTAATTGAACATGTATTTTTTTGGGGGGGGGACGTGATTAAGGAAATGAACTGTGCACTTCACGTAAAAAAAGGAAATAAACTATATCTATGATTCTATATCCTTGATCATTGAAGCTTTTAAGTTATACAGCATTATTTTAGATGCAAGTACATTTAATTAATGAGCTAAATTCCTTTTTTATACAAAGCACACAGTACATACATGCCTTAGTTTTTGTGCCTTGGTTTCCCTCATAAATAAATGAAATTTTAGAGTTATGAGCACCAATTCTGAATGCAAGCAAGCTACACCTCTGGCCATTTTTGCTCTGAGTGTAAAAGTCACCAAACAACCACTTGTAAACAGAGCATGCACTGCATTTTCTTCTCTACTGTTTTATTTTACTAAAAAGGAAAGCCTATTTTTCTTTTTTTAATATTTTATTTATTTATTTGACAGAGAGAGAGAGCACACGTGCACACACACAAGCAGGGTGAGCAGAGGGAGAGGGAGAAGCAGGCTCTCCGCTGAGCAGTGAGCCTGATGCGGGGCACGATCCCAGAACTCTGGGATCATGACCTGAGCCGAAGACAGATGTTTAACCGACTGAGCCACCTAGGCACCCTAAAAAGGAAAGCCTATTTTTCAAGATTCATCTTACATACGCCCTTTTGTCATCATTTGTCTTGCTTTCAGCCCAGTGATCTTCCTATTTTACTCCACACGTTCAAGGGCAAACTCTTAAACACAAATGTTATGAAAGGGTGTCTTTTTTTTTTTTTTTGAAGACTTATTTGAGAGAGAGAGAGACCGCGTGCACACACATACATGCATGTGAGCAGGGGGGTAGGGATGGGGGAAGGCGCAGAAGGAGAGGAGAGAGAAACTCAAGCTGACTCCCCACTGAGGAGGGCAGAGCCTAAGGCGGGGCTCAATCCCAGGACCATGAGAGCAGGACCTGAACTGAAATCAAGAGTCTGAGGCTTAACGCATTGAGCCACCCCGGTGCCCAAAGTGTGTATTTATAAAACCCAACCAAAAAAAAAAAAAAAAAAAAAAATTAAAGCCAAGTATACTAAAGAAAAGGAGAGATAAACTGTCATCCCTCTAAAACTACAGATGAAAGAATAAAAGGAAACAACTGGAAATATTCTACCATGACAATGTGGACCTTGGCTCAGAAAGTATTAAATGAGCTATCCACTGCACGCAGCCGAAGATATGTGAAGGAATATCAACTGCGTTATCTCAATATCTCAAGTGTTAGTTTAAGAAATGATTGATTCCTTAAGAAAATTCAGAACATATGCATAACATAATGGACTATATGCTTTTACATTTCCGTTTTTGTGCTTTCACAACTGAATTGAAAAGGATAGTCTTTTTAATTCTTTTTTTTTCTTTTAAAAACTTTTTTTGGAATTTTACTTAAGTTCTCATTAGTTAACATATAGTGTAATACCGGTTTCAGGAGTAGAATTTAGTGATTCGTCACTTACATGTAACACCCAGTGCTCATCATTACAAGTGTCCTCCTTAATACGCATCACCCAGAAAATGGTAGCCTTTAAAAAAGGGTTCAATACACATTTAAATTTATCCCAAATTGTCCTTATTTCCTAGTTGTCATGTTTTTCTATGATCTATTTATTTCCCAGGACTTTCATAATATTTATCCGAAGCAATCAGAATCTATGTTAATAGCAGACCGCAAAACTGAAACTCTGGTTTGGCACGTGTGTATTGTGAAGTTCGGGTAGGAGGAGGTGGGGTGGCTTATCTCCTACTCTACCGTGGTGAAGGATAGAGGGGATCCAGTTAATGCATTTTTTTTTAACAGCAGACAACGAAATGAAGCAATGAAAAGACCAACAGAAATGTGTGGACATGAACATAATGTGTTATATGTTACATGTAAACATACAGATATTTAGCAAATAAATAATATTTTGTTTTACCACATAACATAATCAGTGAATACTCATCACATTTGCTAGACGCGAATATTGTGCTGAAGATATTAAGCCACTTAAATCCTATTTCCCTGGCCAAATGATATAAAGAAGCAGTGTCCCTAAAACAAATGTCAAAATGAAGTCTAGGAAGTCAGTTTTGTTCCTTATTTATTTTTTTTACAACTGCTGTTACACTGAATCCTTACAAGGCATGCAAAGAGGTCTTAAAAATAAATCATATGATTCCAACTATATGTCATTTTGGAAAAGACAAAACTATAGAGCCGGTAAAAAGATCAGTGGTTGCCAGAGGCTTGGGGGAAGGAAGGGACAAATAAGTGAAGCACAGAGGATGTTTAGGGCAGTGAAACTCGTCTGTATGTTACTGCAGTGGTGGATGGATAGGTGTCACTCTGCATTTGTCAAAACCCACAGAACGGGGCAGAGTGAACAAGCTCAACACTGTGATAATACTAACTGTACCGACAGAGGCTAATTAAGTCATTAAGTGTCACCAGTGTGCTGCAGTCATGCAAGCCTTCAATGCTGGGGGGGCGCTGTGCAGGGGCGCGGCTGAGGTGCGAGTGTGGAATGTTTGGGTACAATCTGCCAGAGAGTAAATCTAAATTTGCACTAAAAAAATAAATCCCGCTCATTAGTTGTAGGAAACTGAATTCAATATTAATGCTGTTGATGAGACCCAATTTTGTCTATTATTTTATCATTCTTCACAAAAATTAATAAGCCAAAACTATTATCACAGTATTAGTGAATTTATTTTTTTTAAAGATTTTATTTATTTGACAGAGAGAGAGAGCACAAGCAGGTAGAATAGCAGGCAGAGGGAGAGGGAGACGCAGGCTCCCCGCGGAGTAGGGAGCCCGACGTGGGGCTCGATCCCAGGACCCTGGGATCATGACCCGAGCCGAAGGCAGTTGCTCAACCTACTGAGCCACCCAGGCGCCCCAGCATTAGTGAATTAACAAAAAAAAAAGAGGTAACTGTTTCAGGCTTATGTTTTCTACCTCATGATTTGATTTTTTTTTTTGTTCTTTTAGTTTTAAATTGTTATTATTCAGTGGCTGATTTACAATATTAAAGTCTCACATTCACAATACGTTAAAGGAAAACGTGTTATAGACTCTTAGGAGGAAGAAAACATTCATTTGAATCTTCACCCTCTACCAAAGACTCACGCCAGGTACTGAGGCAAATGTCCCTGTGCTCGTTACAGATTTTAAAATGTGCACTAATGTTTCCCATTCTCAAACAGATTAATCTTCTCTGCTACCAGCTGGACCTTGCTTTTGATTTCACAAAATGTTCACCACAGTTATTTTTATAATGATACCTCACAGTGGTGGAATACACCAAATTTCGGAGACAAGAGAACTTGACCCAAAGAGGATGAGACAGCCAAATGATATTTCTGGAAACCCTGACACATTACAAACATATAAAGCAATAATGCCATCTTTTTATGGAAAAGGAGGTATATTTACAAAATGTGGGTCTTACTTTCTGGATCTTTACAGCAAGCAAGTAGTCAAGAATAGCCTCTATAGGCTTCCCTTCTTAGAGAAAATGCCTTAAAAGAGAAATCACCAACCGGGTCAAAACAAGACTAATGGCACAGACAATGGAAATCGACCTTTTCCCACCTATCCCTGGTATCAGAGGCAGCTGCAATGGGAAAATGGCACAAGTAGACAGGTAGTAGAGTTTAAATGCCCCAGAACTTATTCATGATTTAATTCCATCCCAGCTCACTACAAAGTCCCTAAGATGCTCTTGCACAAACCAACACTTGTAGCCTCGTCTTTTGGCTTCCTATTAAATGAGATATCGATGCACGCAGGTCTAAGGATCTGAAAGGATGAAAGTGTGCACGGGATTTGTAAGTGGTCCCCCCATTTAACTGCGATCGCCACAGGCACACACAGGTGTACATAATTAACACATGTATGCGGAGAACGGCGTGTCCATCAAGCCCCTGTTGATTATACCTACCAGGAAATGTGTATGAGGAAAAGGGGAGAAGGGGCAGGCTGGAGCCCCAGAGACAACAAAGGTAGGAACAGGAAACAGAAAGGACAATTCATGTGACTGAAAGAGACCCTGCCGACCACCCAAGACCCCTGCTAATCAGGAGAGACTTAGAATGACAGGGGACATCTCAGCTCAGTATTGGCTGGGACACTTATTTATAAGATATAAGGATTAAAAAAAAAAAACATTAATAGTAATGCTGTCAAGGATGTAGTAAAATGGACACTTCATTATGCCGCAGGCTAGCAGGCTAATTGGGTACACATTTTCAGGAATGCCGTTGAACTGTGCCTCAAGGGTCTTAAAATACCTTAAAACAAACAGTAACATTTTTAAGAATCTAGGGCACTGCCATCTCCCTCTCCTCTTCCCTCACCCCCATATATATGCATATGTGTACACACACACACACACACACACACACACACACACACACACACCCCTCCCAAGCTGAGAGGGAGTGACCTTATATTCAGGATCTATTCAAAGTTTACCCCTAATTACTGTATTTTTAAAAAACAGAATAATGTTTGGAATTGAAATCTTCAATCAATAACAATGTTGGCTTTCAGAAATCACCAGAGAGAATATGCTTTGGGGGGAGGGGGTGAAGGAAATTTAGCACACTTAGTCATGATTCCTGTGGAATGTGGATGTGGAATGACTTCCCGATTTCAAGTGCTGGTACGGTAGAGAAGCTTTCAAAAGAGGGCTGTGCTATTAGGAAGATTACATATATACCAACCATCTCAAGTTCAGCCAAATAAGTACTTCAGATGGCTTTGTAGAAAAACCCCAGAGGCAGCATCACCCATGATGCAAACAGTGCTGTACCTCAAGTAATCGAAATGAGGTGTTCGAGAAAATGATGACTTAAAAACTGGCTCTAGTGAGGACACACGGGCATTGATGTTGAACTTGCATGTGAAGATACTGAATGAAATAATATAAAATTGGGGAGTCGGGAAAAGTTCAGCATTTTAAAATGTATACACTAGTTCATATAAAGTGGGGTTTGTTTTATAACTAATTTAATACATTAAAATATCATAACTGCTAAAGTTAAACTATTTATGAGTTTATATATTCAAGCTGGTTACAAAATTTCCTCCTGGGGAAATGGGATAACTTAATGCAGGGACTGGTATTTAGACAAAGACAGCAACTGGGGATTTTGGCAAAGAGGTATACACAAATACTCATTTTTGTCTTGTTTATAGGAGTAAACATTAGAAACCACAAAGTGGGCATAACAACGGAATAAAGTTTGGAACAATGGCTTTAGCCCCGGCTATAAATGAAATCATCCATGCAACATTTCAAAGCTAAGAGATGCGGTAGGTCCGGGATATGGCGCTGGTACCAGTAGTTTAAAAAGGATCATATGTGGGGCGCCTGGGTGGCTCAGTCGTTAAGCGTCTGCCTTCGGCTCAGGTCATGATCCCAGGGTCCTGGGATCGAGCCCCGCATCGGGCTCCCTGCTCGGCGGGAGGCCTGCTTCTCCCTCTCCCGCTCCCCCGCTTGTGTTCCCTCTCTTGCTGTATCTCTCTCTGTCAAATAAATAAATAAAAAAATCTTTAAAAAAAAAAAAAAAGGATCATATGTGACTCCAATGATGAGCCAGGTTTGAGAAACAATATTCAGTGACATGGAGAAAACTATATAATGTTAAGCTAAAAAATGTTAGGATACAAAACTGCATATGAAGAGTAAGCTTAATTTTGTCTCCTCCACCAACATTTTTATTTACATATGAAAAGAAGAAAAAGGCTAGAAGACAACCGCAGAAACGTTAATAATAGCTTCTCCATTTGGTAAATTTGAGGTGATCTAGATTTCCTTTTTTTTCCCCCCTTTTAATCTAAGTTTTCCTTATTTTCTACAGTGAACCTGTGCTACTTTTAAAAATAAAAAGAACTGTGTTATATTTCAGGAAGATACACATATGAGGAGTGTACAAAATATATTTTCAGGAAAAAAAAATTTGAAAAAAGGAACAGAGACATTTCTAATTTTTAATCTGGCTTTTCCTAGAGTCTAGTGAGCCATGATGTCGTTAGAGGAAAATAACAAATTCTACTGAAATCTCCATCTGCCAAGGGCATCACTCCCATCAGTTTTAAAAAGATGGGCAGCACAGCTATTTTACAGAAATTAATGTCTCTACCTACGTAACCATGTCTCTACCTATGTAACTGGAATGAAACTAAAGACAAAAGCTAAATACAATCAGTAACTAACGATATGTAAGTGCAGTAATCCAGTGGGTTGAAACTATGGATTCCTCTGGAAATCCCAAGCTGCTACATTACAGTTTACCAGGAAAACATTTTCATACTTGAGAAATTACTGAAAATAATTATATACCAATGTGTGGGAACTACAAAGCTTTTTATGTTTTTTTATGAAAAGCTTTCACTCAATCAATATGTATTTAGTGAGCATTAGTATATGATCAGCACCGCGCCCTGAGAAACGGGAGGATGCCACAAAAGGATTTTAATGCCTGCCCTGAGAGAAGCCACTCCCCGCGACCCCAACCCCAGAGGTTTAATGAAAGTTTCATCACAGTTTAGTGAACTGCATTCAGAAATCATGAAATGTATATGCAGAGGGAATATTTCTACATTGTGTTTTAAAAAATGGAGGTCATTAAAAGTGAATCTGAGGAAACAAAACTGTGCTCTTTAAATCAACTTCTTCAGAGTGTATATACAAAACAAGCACACTTTCAAATAAGTATTATAGAGACCTTATAACAAATTAAACTTAAATTATTAAAAACGCAGAAGAAATAAACATTTATGTAATATTTAGTACAATATTATCTGGCAGAATTTTCTCCTTCGGTTCTATAAAGAAAGAAATACAGTCTCACAAAAGTTGAAAGAATCGTCTGAGGCCAGGATATTATACAGATCTATGATCTAAACCCGAAAGTGATTCCTAAGGCTAAGTGTCCTCCCCAGTGCCACCATTATCAGCCTTGGCACAGGGAAGGAGACAGCGAGCTCGTGTCTTTATTTAATGCAGTTCACATGAAATCAGTCTGTGGCAATATCCAACTGAAGATAGTATAAAAATGAGCACTGCTTGAATACCTGTGTCGTAAGCATTTGCTCACTTTCCCTATATCCTTGGCACATAACAAACTTAATGGCACAAGGCGGGTATCAGCGACCCACATCACAATGTTTACTTCTTATTTAGTTCCTGTTTGTTTCCACAGTAAGCCTTAGAATAACGGAAACTAGAAAAATCATTCTTAACAAGAATAGCAACCCATATTTTGTGCCCTGGCCACGCTGTATGTTATGTAAGTTTGAAAGAAATGAGAAAACATGATGGAATAAAATGGAAAAACCGAAATCCTCAACAGATTTGTATGGAGCACAATTAGAAATGTTGAGTGGATAAATCAATCAGCTCACCATCTACTGAATTTCTTCTGTTCCTGTTCTTTAAAGCCAAATACTCAGAAATTAAAAAAAAAAAACAAAACATTATTTTATTTTTGACCAGTGATGCACATCTCCTGATAAAAGCAGTGTAATAAAGTGTAACTTTTGTAAATAGAACAATAGTAAGTGACAGGCAGTGGGGTTTTATAAAAAGCACACTTGCCTGAGTTCTAGCTTAGGTTCTATTCTAGGTGACCCAGTCCACCTATCATCTCTCTCCCTTTAATTTCTAATGAAAATGACTCTGATTATCTTTTGCCCACTTCCCGAGCCTCTTCTCTCCTCCAGCCTACCAGATTCCACCTGTCCTGAACCAGATCCCACCCTCTGTCTTCCAAGCACTCTGAGCTTCACGTGTCCTTCTCTAACGAGCCGGTGTGCCCATGAAGACACCATTTCTTCTAGTTCTTTTGCAGTCCTGAATCTATCACAGTTGCTGGTCCACAGTAAGCTCTTAATTAAAGCTCATTAGTAAAGCTCCAGTTGCTCTCTAAAGTCCTTATTAACTCTAAAATTGAATAAATCTATGAAATTACCCCACGTCTAAAACTTAACAAACAGTAAATACATTAACTTAATTATATCATACATACAAATATTAGAGTTGAACGTTTCTATTGGCTAATTCCTTCATTTAAAAAGAATTTGATTTATTAATTGCCATTTTATTAATTCCTCTCACTACAGAACTTTAAGAGACTAGTTTCGAGATGCCGCAAAGTAATTTTTAAAAGAAGGGATTAAAGATGCACTCTTCCAGTGGGCCTAAAACCTAATAATGTCTGAGTCTCCCTTTCTGTTTTTGTTAATTTGAAGTACATTACAAAATTTGGGGGCTTTTGTTTTTGACAACTAGAAAATGCATAGATAGAATCGTTAAGTGTATTACCGTAACAGTTAAAATACAATGTTCTCTCCAGTTCTAAAATTTAGTTTTAATGTCTATCAAATTCCACAAAGCTAGTTATGATTTTGTATGTATTTTTTCTGTCAATGAGGAAATAATACATGAAAGGGAGATTACAAATTTTATAATTAGATACAATGATAAATGTGTATGTCTGATCCGGTTAATTTTCCATCCTGCAGTAATTAATAAAAAATGCTACTCTAAGCCTTTCTGTGGTGACGTCCTACACCAACAACCCTGACTCGCTCCTTCTTCCCTCCAAGCTCTACAGCACATTTTCCATACATTTTATTCTTCCCTTTCTCCTCTTCCCCTATTTGCTTACTGTGCTCAGTTCCTTTACGTTAATCTTAGAAGGCTAGAACTTTTGCCTACCTCCATTCCATGTTCTCTAGTTTCATCTACATATCTGACATTCGTTCTAACACTAAAGGAGCATTCTCAGCCAGGATAATTGTGGCCCGTGGGGGACACTGAGCAATGAATGTCTGAAGACATTTTTGATGATCACAATCAAGGGCAAGGGTGACAGGACAGATTACAACAAAGATCAGGAGTGCCGAGGTTGAGTAACCCTACACTAAACTATCATTTCTTTCCAACATTTTTTTTTTCCTTCTACCATCCTGTTTTTCCCCTTGTTTTCTTTGGATTCTTTTTTTTTTCTTTTCATTTTTTTACTCCTCAAATCCCCCACGTGTGTTAATCATGTAAATGTATCTGTACAGTCCAAACATTAGTATGTGCATCTCTGTGGGCGTGGTTTATGTATTGGTATGAATGCTCGTTAGCATGTACACATTCCTGTGTCTTCCAAGTGTGTAGTACACTTAAAAATTATGGGAGTGTGTGTGCATAGTGAGTATATACACAAAAATTTGAGGAGTTTATGATGTATAGATTAGACATGTGTATATGTGTGAGTTCATATGCCTTCTTTTTGTAATTAACATTGTTTAGTTTTCACACTTGCATTTCGGTGAAAGAAAGAATACAGCTATATTTGTATCTGTAAAAGTCAAAGGGGGACTGGGGTTGGGTCAGAGAGCTGAAGTCACAAGTGCAACTGATGGTCCCAACTCCATTAAGCATCTGCCTTTCCACTAAGGCTTCTGGGTCTCAGCCAAAGGATGGCTCCTGCCAGCGAAATCTAACCCTCAGACCTGAATCACCTTCAGCAGATATAAAGGCCTGAAGTCATGTATACCTAACACAGACACGTGTACAGGCATCATGGAATATTCATTTAATCCTCACGACATCCCAATATAGGAAATTATTGTTAATCAATTTTACAGAAGGGGAACAGAAACTGAGGAGGGTTGAGAAATGTACCAAGGGTTCTACAGGAGGTAAGTGGCAGCGTCAAGACCATTTTTAGCCATTTCTGACAACAAAACCCCCGGCCTCAGCTATAATGCAACACTCATTCAAACGACTGGTTTTATAATGTCTGCCGACAGTAGATTAGGAAAGAATGAAATCACTGTAATCAACCCCCTTAAAAACATTTTCCTTTCATTTTGTGCAATTTAAAGTCTGTATCGTTTCATAAAGAAGAAAGTCAAAAAGGTTAAGTAAAAGCTTTCATGGACTTCATGAACATATATTAGCAGAATTATTTTTCCTTTATTAGTTCTCCTTATAATATCTCTAAGAAAACATTAACTGTATGTTACTCAATTATTTATTGAATAAGAAAAAGAAAAAAAAAATCAGGCACATTAATCACTTCTTTGATCCAAATAATAGAACCTTGATTCCCATTAGATAAAGTTACTCTGTGTTTTTTGGCTTTAAATGATTCCTGTGATGAAATTCCAAATTAATTATTAAATAAATAAGCGAGCTCACATTCACATGGTTCATTTTCTTCTTAGCAGCAGTACTTTCAGTGGCAGTAAAATAGCCAACGTTCAATTATCTACAGTCTTACAAGGGATCACAGAATAAGTAATCCCAAATGACAGATAATCCCAAAAGCATTTATGTTGGGTTTTAAATTCATTATATGATTCCAGCAGATTTACCGCCATAATTATATTCTTTTTCTCAGGCTCATATTAAAATTCATTTGTATTTCTTGAGCACAAGCCAAGTGACAGCAGAAGGGAGGATCCCAGATAATCAGTGCTGAATGACAAAAGGAAGTTGATTTGCTATTAGCATTTTTTCCTGTAATCAACATGAAGATAATCAAGAGTTGATCATGAAATCGCACTTCACATTTATTAAATGTCTTATATGATTAATTTAAGAAGATACAGTACAACACTATAGCAGAGGGGTGAACGGCATAGGTTATGGATGTTAACAGACTTAGGTTTGTGCCCTGGCTCCGTCCTAGTTCTGTGACCATAAGCAAGTTGCTTATCTTTTTAAACTTCAGTACTTCACTTACAAATGGTGCTAATATTTGTACCTATCTGTACCATCTGAAAGGAGTTTGGAAGATTAAATTATTGAATGTACACTGCCTGACACAAAGTTAGTTATGGTTGTATTTTTTTGTTCTAGCTATTAGCTATTTCACCTAGTGCTAAAACTAGAGATTACTTATATCTGACAGCTTATATCCATCTACCTTCCATAAAATGACATGACCTTTATTATTCAATAAATTATATATACACATTGTAGGGTCAAATGCTAAAATGTGTTCATCACCTGCTATAGCAGAAAGCATTTGGGGACATATTTGTATTATAACTATTAAAACTAACTGGAAAAATTAGAGATGCACAATTTTTTATTTTAAACCCCCTGGGGCCATATATGTTTCAGAATTAAAATGTTTAGGATTTTACGAAGGTAACAGCACACCTCCAAGAAGGTCTGAGGGGGAGCTGCATTCTCAGACACGTGAATATTTCTGCAGTAAAACAAATAAGCATTTACACTGTGTTATACATAACATCACATCAGTTTAGTCCAGGTTTTAATTCTAAATGAGTTTTTTAAAATGTTAATTTTTCAGAACTTTTAAGGATTTTAGAATTATGAATAAGAGACTGTGAGACTGGAATGATCCCAATAGGGGTATGATAATTGAAAAATAAAACAAAACCTTTTCTTGGTTTGCATAAGATGCTCCTGGATATTTTCTTGTCAATGCAACTCTGAAGAGTAAATCAAGCTCAAATAATTGCTCCTCAATTTTATAAAGGAAACAGCAGATATGCTGATTTGTGGAAGGGTGACATACAGATGGCACTCTCCCTTTCCCCTTGTATTTCAATTAGGAATTCATTTCTTTCAAAGCCATACTTCACTGATGAGCTGAATTATTAGATTTGAGTTTATTTAATAAGCTATTAATTTTTTGATTCTTTCACTGGTCAACAGATGAGGTAGAACATAAGCAATGATAGGAAAAAAAAAAAAACCTAACTTACATTGTATTTTCCCACAAATACAAATATAAATATACCCTGAGATTAAGTAGAAAGATGACATTTTGATATATATTTGTAAAAGATTAAAGGAAAGGGTTTATACTCTTCACTGATACATGAATATTCTTATTATGAGTAAAGGAAAACATTATTGACTATAAATCCAACATATCCAATCAGAAGCGTTTTTAAATTACAAAGAAGTTCAGAAGTTAGCTGACGCCAAGGCAAAACTTGGTAAAAATTCTGTTCAACAGGAACATCAATCAACACAAAAGTCCATCATTCAGGCTGTGGTAAATGTTCCGGACTATCTGGCATGAGAAGTTCACAGAGGGACGATGGCCTATATATGTAATAAATGTGGCCTATATATGTAATAAAATGTAATAAATGTGTAATAAAAAAAGATCATAAAAATAAGGATTTCAAAGAAGAGAATGTTGGCAACTAGAGATTACTTACGGTTGAGAATGGCAGTTTTCAATTCAATCTAACATTAAGGAGTACTAAGAATTAACAGGTTTAAAGGCTTCATTTGTCCAAGTTCATGCATAGGGAAACCCTGATAGAAAATATAGGATGACAGATATATATGCTGTTATATCATAATAATTAAAAATAGAGAATAAAGGCAAAAAAAGAGGAATCTATAAATGAAACAAATGTTAGGGTCAATTCAATAGGTGAATTTTAAATATGACTTTGTGCTTGTTAGAATAAAAAAGTAACATATGAGTAGCTCCACAGATCACATTAGCTCAAAAGGGGACTGAACACATTTTCACCACTGGTTCAAAACATGCATTAAATTGCAAAACTTTTCATGAAGGGCTTTATGGGTAAGATCTAAAGTGATGAGATGAAAAATAATCTAAAGTAATCTAGACAATTTATAGCATTCAAAATGTGTGAAAAGAAAGGGGTAAATTTCATTTCTGCTAAGGCAGAGTACTTTGTATAAGATCAACTCTCCTGGGGCACCTGGGTAGCTCAGTCAGTTAAGCATCCGACTCTTGATTTTGGCTCTGGTCATGATCTCAGGGTTGTGAGATCGAGCCCCACCTTGGACTCTGGGCTGGTTGTGGAGCCTGCTTAAGACTCTCTCTCTCCCTCTGCCTCCCACTCTTCCCCACGTCTAAAAAAAAATTTTTTTTTTTTTAAAGATTTATTTATCTGACAGAGAGAGACAACGAGAGAGGGAACACAAGCAGAGGGAGTGGGAGAGGCGAAAACAGGCTTCCTGCAGGGCAGGGAGCCCAGTGCGGGGCTCGATCCCAGGACCCTGGGATCATGACCTGAGCCAAAGGCAGACGCTTAACGACTGAGCCACCCAGGCGCCCCTAAAAAATATTTTAAAAAGATAAACTGTCCTACTAGGAGACAATAGAAAACAGATAAGGAGAAACTATTACTCCAAAATTGGAATCTACACATACACACAAAAGCCTAATATAAATTCTAGAAGGAAAAAAAAAACAATACCTGACATTGAAAACTTGATACCTGTGTTTTACAGCAGAATAGACACAGCAGAAGAAAGGATTCATGAACTGAAACATGAGTGAGAAGAAATTTGCCATAATGGAGTCAGGAATGGAGAAGTAAGTAATATAGTATGATACCTTAAAAAGAAGACATATGGAATAGATCCGTGTGCATGTGACTGGAGGCCCAAAAGGAGGAGAGAGAGAATAGGGAATAGGACAGAAGTAACACTGAAAAACATAATGGCCAAGAATTTTCTAACCTGATGAAAGATATTAAGTTGTAAATTCAACAATCTTGATGGATCACAGGCCATATAAGTTCAAGGGAAACTACTCAAGAATAGTCAGTGAAAGTATGACCTGCAAGGAAGTTACTATATGACTAGAGAATTACTTTTCAAAAAAATAGTGAAAGCCAGGAGACAATGGAAGGGCATCATTAAACTGCTGAAAGAAAAAAAAAATTGAAGTAACTGACAACTTTGATACTTGTCATAAAAAAATCAAGGCAAAATAAGGTCCTTTTAGACAAAAAGTAAGAATTCATAGCCAGGACAACCATACCAAAAGACATACTAAAGAGAATTCCTCAGGCCTGAGGAAAATTATCTCATATAAAAATATGGAAGGAAAAGAATAAAGAGCATTAAGAAAATTAAAAAGGTAAATATGTAGGTAAATCTAACTGAATAATGACTATATATCAATAATGGTATCTGGTTTGGTTTTACATGTAGGACAAAGAAGGAGAGGGATATAGAGAGTTAAAACAGCCCCAACAACTTCGCATTGTCTAGAAACAAGGAAAATGTCTAAGGTGGACATTAACAAGTCAAAGGGACAATGCAATCTCTAGGAAAAGCCATTAAAAGTAATAAAATAATATTTATACTAAAAAGCTACGAAGCTTAATGATAAAAGGGAAAATAAAAGAAAGTTTCTTGATTAATACAGAGAACACGGGAAGGTTAAAAAAAAAATTACAGAACAAAGGAAATAAAAAACATACAATCAGATGTATATTTAAATGTAAAATATTCCACATTCTGCAGTTAACTAGTCTAGCCTTTTAAGGTTTTTACATATTTTTATAGTTTAAATTTTCTAATGACCTACAAGTGGCAAATCTTGAATATTAGAATATAAAAGTTGAAACTAAAAGAATGAAAGAATTAGGCAAATACTAAGCCATAAAAGGCTGGTATAGCTATACAAATACTAGGAAAAAAGTTGATAGTAAACTAGATTATTACACACTGAGATGGGCATCTTGTAATGACAAAATGACCTCTCCAACAGGAATTTATATAATAATTCTAAATTTGTATACACCTCCAATACCCTCCAAAAGCAAAAATATAAAGGACTAAAATGAAAAATAGACAAATCCATAAATAAGTGTGGGATTTTAACACATTTCTCTCAACAACTGATAAGACAAGGAGACAAAAAATGAGTAGGAATATAGAAGATTAAAAAAGAAAATACAGTTAATAAACTTATTTTATTTGACCCTTTTAGAACAATGTGCCTTATATCTTCCCAATAAAGTGTTTTTCAAGTACTCATGAACTACTTATCAGAATTTGGACATACCATGAGCTACAAAGTAAGTCTTAACAAATCCCAGCATATATTCTCTGACCACAATGGAATTAGGCTAAATACCAATTACAAAAAAATAACTAATAAATTCCTGAGTACTTAGAAATCAAGTGGTATAACAAAGTCAGTCCATGGGCTGAAATTACAACAAAAATTTGAAAATATTTTGAATCAAATAAGAATAAAAGTAGGATATGTGAAACTGTGGGAGATAATTAAAGGTGTGATTAGATGAAAAATTTTGCCCTTAAAACATGTATCAGAAAAGCAGAAAGGCTGACAATCAATGACCTAAGGATCTAAAGAAGTTAGAAAAAGAAGAGCAAATTAATTCTAAATAAAAACAGGAAGAAAATAATAGATGTAACAGCAAAACTAATTAAATAGAAAGCAAATATACAACAGAGAACCTCAACAAAACAAAAAACTTGTTATTTAATAGACTAATAAATTCATAAACTTGCAGCAAAATTGATTTAAAAAAAAAGGAAAGAGAGAGAGAGAGAGAAGGCAGCCATTAACAATGTCAGGATTGTAAAACAGAGATTTAAGCCCACAGACATTAAAAACATATTAAGAGAATGTTATAAACAGATTAATGCTAACAAATTTTTAAATTCTGATAAAATAGAGAAGTTGTTTAATAAGTACAATTTACCAAAACTGATACAAGAAGAAAAGGAAAACCTGAAGTTTCCTGTATCTGTTGCAGAAATTGATTTAACCTTCTGACTAAAGAATCTCTAGGCTCAGATTTGCTTTATGAATTAATTATTTCAAACTTATTATTATGGAGTAATTAAGAAATAACCCATATCTTACACAAAATCTTTCCAAGAATACAAAAAGAAAGAACACGTTTCTAAATGATTTTATGAGGCTGGCATACTTGCTATCAAAACCTAATAAAATTCAAAAACAGGCAAAACTATGGTTTCAGAAGTCCGGTTAGTCATGATTTTTGAAACTGGACAGGGACGGGATATGAATGAGACATACAAATTCCTCTTTATCTGGGTGGCAATTAAATGTCTGTGTTCACTGTGAAAATTTCACAAGTAGCACACTTAAAATTTATGCAATTTTACTGTGTGAATGTAATATATCAAGTTAAAAATAAAAGTTACCAAAAAAAAATTAATAATAAATGAATGAGCCAACCCCTTAGTTTAGACCTTTCTGCAGATCCTTTAAACAAAAGCATGTGTACATTATCTGAAGAATAAGGTTGTTATCTAGAAGATTAAAGCTGTTATCTGTTCAATATTCTGAACTCTCAAGTTTTTGCAGACAGTTTATGGATTACCAAGACTCCTCAGTGCCTTACCTGAAGACAGAGTACAGTAAAGCAGGGGGGCAATTACTCTTGACAGAACTGGTAGTGGGGAGATAATGAGATTAGACCCTGGCAGGAACCTGAAACAGTGCCCAAGATAGAACATAGAATGTGGGTCAGCCTCCACCAATTAAAAAAAAAGGGGGGGGGTATAAATCTGGGAGTACCTAGGAAGCCACAGACCATTACTGGATATCCGACTTGGCTAAGATATCCTTAAGAAGTGAGTATGTGAGAGCTATGTGGAATGAGGAAAAGAAAGAAGTTAAGTATTTCTGATAGAATGTCTAAAATCAAAAGATAAGAAGGATCAGGTGTTGGCAAGAATTTGGAGAAAAATTCTTGTGTGCTCCTGGCGGGAATGTAAATTGGTACAGCCACTGTAGAAAACAGTATGGAAGTTAGTGAAAAAATTAAAAACAGAAATACCATATGATCCAGTAATTCCACTACTTGGTGTTTACCCAAAGAAAACAAAAACCTAATTCGAAAAGACATATGCACCCCTAGGTTTAATGCAGCATTATTTACAATAGCCAAGATATGGAAGCAACCCAAGTGTCCATCGGTAGATGAATGCATAAATAAAATGTGATGTAAACATACCACACACACACACACACACACACACACTGAAATATTAGACAGCCATTAAAAAAGGATGAAAGGATGAGATCTTGCCATTTATGACGACATGGATGGACCCAGAGGGTATAATGCTAAGTGAAATAAGTCGGACTGAGAAAGACAAATACCTTATGATTTCACTCATAAATAGAATCTAAAAAAGCAAGTGAATAAACAAAGATAGAATCAGACCTATAAATACAGAGAACAAACAGATGGTTGATGGAGGGAAAGGGGGATGGGGGAATAGGCAAATGGGTGAAGGGGAGTGGGGTACACAGGCTTCCAGTTATGGAATAAGTCATGGGAATAAAAAGTACAACACTGGGAATATAGTAAATGGTATTGTAATACTGTTGTACAGTGTCAGATGGTAGCTGCACTTGTGAGCTCGGCATAATGTATTGAGTTGTTGAATCACTTATTGTACACCTGAAACTAATGTAATATTGTGGGGTCAACTATACTCAAAAAAAACACATTTTTTTAAAGCATTGTCTAATAGGGGTGCCTGGGTGGCTCAGTCGGTTAAGCATCCGACTCTTGATTTCGGCTCAGGTCATGACTTCAGTGTCGTGAAATCAGCCCCACATTGGGCTCCACGCTAAGCAGGGAATCTGCTCAAGATTCTCCTTCTCCCTCTCCCTCTGCCCCTCCCCCTGCCTGTGTTTTTCTTTTTTTTTCTCTTTCTCTCTTAAAAAAAAAAATTTAAAAAGCATTGTCTGATAAATTTTTGAAATGTTCTGGGAAACAGTCAAGCTTTTAGGAGTAAAAGGTCTCAAAGGCTCAGCTGTGGAAACCAAAAGAGAGGCAGAAGAAATGAATGAAACTTCATGAGAGTAGATACTTTTATTTCCTTCACTCCTATATCCCCAATATCCAGAATGTTTGCTGAATAAATGAATGAAATCATGAAGCCTGTGCTGTTATATGCTTCTCTTTATTCTATTTGCTTATTTCTCTCTTGATTATCTCCTTCGGTCATTGAATTGACCATTGCACCTATCATATTTTCTTGGTTTTAAGCCTAAAGCAAGAATTTTCATTATGTCAAATCTGTGTGTTTGTGTATGTGCACATTGTTCACACATATGTAATAACAAATATAAGCTGAATCATATTAAAATGAAAGTGAAAAATTCATCACATGATTTTACCATAGAACATTCTAATGGATTCAGCAATTGATCTAAATGAGTGATTTTATTAGCTTTGGCCATTTGATAATAGCCTGCTAAAACAATCTAATCAATGATCAGTTTGACCTGTTTTGCTCTCATCTCTGCTTCCCTGTTAAGTGAGAACTTCAATAAAGAGAGAAATCACTTTAGTAGATTCAACCTCTAAAAATAAACACAAGGGAGAATAAACCTAAACATGAATTGAGCCAAGAGAATCATCTGTCTGATACTGAGGAACAACTTCCTAATAAAGCTTTATTAAATATGGTCTGAGATTTCTATCATTTTATTACTAACCTAACTTTAAAATAGATGGCAATTCTCAAAATCCTTTCTGTCAAATTTTCTTTTGCTTTAGTTTTTACGTGGTTGCTGTGTTTTTACTATTTAGAAATAACCTACATCTTACACAGCTTAAAATCAGTGTAAAGCACTGACCAAAATATTACATAATCAAAGCACATGGAAATGAGTTACTAAAACCCTACTTGATAATTCTTTCCCTCTGTCCACATTTGTTTTGTAGATTTTTCTAAAAACTATATAAACCTTTGCTCAGCCTGAACTCTTCAGTGTACTATTTTATTTTAAAAAAATAATACATGAACTTGAATGTGTTCTATTTCTGGTCCAAGTAAAAATATGTGAAATGAAAAGACTTAATACACTATTCTCAGAGGAAAGAAAATGTAAGGTTATGGAATATCAGTAATGTGTTTAAAATATCTAGAAATAATTCACACTATATATTCAAAACCCCTACTATAGTGTTTAAATTAAGAAAATATTCAAAATTTATAATGTGAATAGTAAACATATGGCATCACTCAAAAAAGGCACTGAAGCAAATAATTCATTAAAAATGCAAATGAATACAAGTGAACTTGGTTAGAAAAGTCATGTCAGGGAACCAAAGGCTACTACAGCAGAAGAAAAGGCAAGGTTGAAGACTGTTCACAGGGGAGAATTCTGATGAGGTCAAGTGCAGCCTCCAGAGCTGTGGACTACTTATTAAGGAAGCAGCAGTTCTGAATTTTTATTACTGAGGTTTGCTCATATTGTAATGATATCAGATAAGGTATTTCTGAATTGTCTGAATATTTGACCTTGGGACTATATTATGGATACTAGATATATTGCTTTTTATGGGGGAAAAATAGGCAGTTCTATAAAGGTAAATCATTCAAATTATCAAAAGAGAAAAGGGGGGTATCCCCTGTGAAACATTTCATGCCTGTTCAATAAGTATAAGCAATTATGTACTACAGTAAATTCAAATAGATTATAAATCAATTAATCAATCTGCCTAGAAGCAGTATAGTCATGTCAAATAATGACACGATGCCCTTTTTACAATAAAATTTAGTACCAATAAATTCAGTTATTTAGGAAAATGTAACTGCAGCAATGCCAGTCTATTCTGAATTATAATGTGTTCAATAATGGACTTTTGTTTTCTTTAGCACAGAGCACTGACTTTACACAGAAGCGAAGTACTTGTAGAAGTTTGGGAAGCAGACAGACGCACCCTATCATACCACCCACCAACTTGGCAAATGGCTTACTCTGAGTGAAACCATTTACTGCTACCAGTTCAAGTCAATGAACTAAGAAATGTGGGACAACTGACCATCACAATTTAATGATTATATTATTTTCTTTAGTATCAAGTGTTAGTTCTAAAGTTTTCAAGTGATAGCTTTAAGTAAGACCTCACAAAAATGTCTTGGTTTAAACATTAAATAAAAAAAAAATTTTTTTTTAAAGATTTTATTATTTATTTGACAGAGAGACACAGCGAGAGAGGGAACACAAGCGGGGGGAGTGGGAGAGGGAGAAGCAGGCTTCCTGCTGAGCAGGGAGCCCCATGTGGGGCTTTATCCCAGGACCCTGGGATCATGACCTGAGCCGAAGGCAGCCGCTTAACGACTGAGCCACCCAGGCGCCCTAAATAAAAATTTTTTTAAAGAACCATAGCCCTTTGTCCTGATTTATCAAGCTGCAAATATCTAGAGCTATTGCTAAATATCAGATTTGAGTTAGGGATTTCAAGGATGAGATATAAAATTAAAAAAATCATTAGTAACAATTTGAGTATTGTTTACTACTGTTTCAAAACTATCTCTATTTCAACAGTTGTCCATTTTAATTTTTCATATATCATATGTAAAAGAATACTTATTTAAAGACAATATAGTAATTATTGACAACTTAGACCACCACTCAATATTAAAAATTTTTTTTGATCAGATTTACTTTTATAATATTTAACCTATGCAAAAAATACAATATAGGTAAGCATGATATGCAAATAATAATTTATTTAATTAAACATTTCAATAGATTTCTATTTCTATAAAGCATAATAAAATAGATACCCATAATCAGATTAGACCATCAACTACTCAATATTAAAAAATTTTTTGATCAAATTTACTTTTATAATATTTAACCTATGCAAAAAATACAATATAGGTAAGCATATGTAAATAATAATTTATTTAAACATTTCAATAAATAGATTTCTATAAAGCATAATAAAATAGTCACCCATATCAGCTTCTTTTCTAATACATGCATGTAAATAACTGAATTTATTGGTACTAAATTTTACTGTAAAAAGGGCATCATGTCATTATTTGACATGACTATACTGCTTCTAGGCAGATTGATTAATTGATTTATAATCTATTTTAATTTACTGTAGTACATAATTGAGGCTTGGGTTTATTGCCCATTTTTGGTACATTTTTGCAGTTTATAGATTTTTGAATAAATACTTATTTTCTAAATGGTTGATGGAGGGATCTCTGTTTCTTCCACTTACCTTATTAATTATGTTACATAAATCATCATTATCTTTACTAGCTTTTTTTGTTTGACATCAAAACAACTGACAAAGGTATAATGACATCTCCCTCCATATCAGAGTTTTTCAATTTTTTATGTTTAATTTTGCTTTATATATTTTCATGCTACTTTTTTAGTTGCTTACAAGTTTAGAACTGTTATATCATCCTGATAAAACATGTAATGAAACTATCTCTACCTAATTATATTTTCTGTACTGAAGTCTAAATGGTTTTAAATAAAATGGATAAATCTCCATGGTAAACCTGTCATGATTCTTTTACTTCCAATCTTTGTTTTTAGGTTTAGGTGTGTTTCTTATAGACCACATAAAATTGTGCTTTTAAATCCAAACCAACAATCTCCACCTTTTGGCTTTTGTGTTTAGTGCACTGCATTAGTTTTCTATTGCTGCTTACAATTCATCACAAACTTACAGACAGAAAATCTTGGGAAGCCAGCCAGGATTCAGCCTACCACATTCAGTTACATTTATTATGATTAGTGATAACTGGCTTTTTAAAATATCATCTTACTTTTTGCTTTTTATTTATCCTATTTGTTCTCATTACCAATGTTAAAAAATATATAGTAAAAGAAAGTAAATTCTAAAATATTCAACTGAAAGATTCTGACATATTAATACTTGAGAAAGAAATAGGATTCCAAAAGGGTCACCTGAAATGTAAAAAAGAATGGTGACCAAAGAAATTCGTAAACGTTTCAAATGTACACAAACTTTTCTTAAAGTAATACTATTAATATTTGATTTGTAAGGTTATTAAGTGATAGAACTGAAATATTGAATTACAGTAACAGTTAAGTTTGGAGAGAAAATTGGGAGTTAGTTTCTGATGTTATTTGTCTATGACATTGTTAATTATGCTTGGTAAGAATTCAGTCGAATATTTTAGTTTTCTTTACTTAGGTATTCAGTTTTTGTTCACCAAAAATATCCTTGTTTTTGCTCATATATTTGAAAGATGTTTCACAGAATTATACTGAGTGACTACACAACTTTATGTTGACTTGTTCTCTCAGCATTTTGAAAATACTACCCCACTTTCTCCTAGCTGCCATTGTTAATATTGAGAAGTTGGATGTCAGTTTATGGGTGTTTTCTTTGTAAAGTGGTGTCTTTATCCTGCTATTTTTGTGAACTTCTTTGTCATTTTTTAGTTTTTGTTTTTTTTTCATTTTTCAAGTTTTAATAAAAAAGTGTAGTCTATCCATTGAATCACTTACATATTTTTTATTTTTAAAAATCTTATTTGGTTCATGATCTTGGTCAGCCTTAGCTCTAATACAGACACTGTTCTCAGGTTAATTCTAGTTTATGGCTTCATGATGTTTTAACATGTGCATGTATGTGCACACATGCACACATGTATTTTCATTGTGTTGACTGGGAAGGGAACAACTGGGAATGGTGGAAGGAACTGGAGATCTCCCTTATTTGTCCTCTTCTCTAATTGTTTTGTAGTAGGATGACTCTTCAGAGTACCCAGTCCTCCATACTACTTGAAGTAGCATTGTCCACAAAGAAAAATACATCAAATCATTTTCATTAACCATGGGTTTTTCTAAAAGTTATTTCCTACACTCTTCTTGGAGATTTTTTCATTACCACAACTTGCACTATATGTAATACAATTTCCCATAATGCTAAGTTATTTCCCAATTTTGAATAAAGGGCATGCCAATTATAAAACCAAGTTGACCCAGCATACTGAGTCTCAGCAGCCTGATAGAGCTAGATAGGTCCTTAAAGCAACCCTCGCATGTCCTCAAAGCAACCGTTGCACACAATATTAAAATGATCATAGGCAAAATTTCCTTTAGGCAAATTATGTAATTCAGGCAACAAAAGTGGGGGAAAAAATCACTACTTCATATTCAGTAATGTGCTGAAGTATTCTCCCCCAAATGTTTCCCTACCATGGTTCATTGTTTGTATATATGGATAGACATAAAGATAAAAAAAAAAAAAAAAAAGTTTGCTCAACCAGAAATGACTGTAAATACTCCTATATTTATTCCCACTTCTTCCTAAACTTCATCTAGGTATCCTCGCACCTCATCCTGTGCTAGAGAAGGAGTCAGGGAATGTCAGAGGGTACACATAACTGCTTACTTGATATAAAATAGTTGTTTGATATATCCTTTCTTGGATCTGGAGTACTTTCCCTCAAACAGATATTCATCTAGTTAATAAATCCTTATTATGTAATTTAGCTGTTGCTTTTCTTAGTATTTTAGCTACCATAAAGGACTTTGATAAAATAGTAATAACTCTACTGGCATTTTCTCTTGACCTTCAATCTGAGAAGGTGTTAATGGCTATCTCTCGTGAATCTTAGATTCTTCAAGTATCTTAAGAGTTATACTGACCTTATACCTGGTTCTGGAAAAACATAAACTCAAAGTAAATTTAATTAAATTACCTACTCCAGAGTCTCTATTCACAATGGAAAATTACGTTCTATATGGATAATCACATAAAATGATACAGATGCTAATAAAAAGGGAAAAACTTTTTTTTCATTTTCCTATAGGGGTTACATAGACATAAAATTTAACCTTAGAAATTTGATGTTTCTTACATAAAAGTACTTTCTCATTTGGACATGCTTGGGAACTATTCTAAGTAGGCAAAATTAAAAGAGGAATGAAGAACAATAAAAACGTAAAGAGGGTGCAAAACTTCTATTAATTATTTCAAAATATTCCTGGACTGAAATACTCTGTGCTGTCTACTTCTCATAATTCCTCAGCCGAGGCTCTCATTCTCTCATTCTTTCATTTGACCCACAGCCCTCTCCTATTTGCAGTCCAACTTCTCCAGTGACATCAGATTTAACTTTTGAAAAGAGACATTTTCTAACCAGAAAAAGTAAGCAGAAGAGGCCAAAGAGTGTCATCGAAGAAGCTTCTATTTAGATAGGGTGGGTCATAGAAGGCTTGCCTGATAAAGTGAAATTGCATTGGAAACCTGGATAAAATAAGGGAGATACTCAGTGAAGAGTGCTCCAGACGATCTGTGAGTGCCATGAGCAGGCAGTGAGCTAAGTATCCTTCAGAAGTTCTAAGGAGGCCAATGGAGGGGGAGCAGGAAACAGGAGAGAAAATGATTCAGACAGGGGAGTAAGGAATCAGGTCACTTAGTATCTTTTAGGAAATGGCAATGGTTTGTTTTGTTTTGTTTTGTTTTTGAGAAGTCTTTGGATAGAGGTGTGATATGGTCTAAGTTATGTTTAAAAGGACCATCTTGGCTGTGATTAGGATAACAGACTCTGCAGAGGAGCAAGAACTTTCCACAGACTTCAGGAAAAATCCAAACTACTGAGAATGTCAATCAAGGCACTAAAACAGAGGATAGACCTAAATCCTCCAGGTTTTCTGATATTCTGGACTACCTGCTGTTCAGTGAGTATCGCATTGCCATTCACATCTTTTTATCTTTGCTGATGCTATTTCTTAATACCCAAAATATCATTTCTTTTTCCAGTGCTTGACAAAATTCTACTTATCCCTCAATGGTGTGCTCAAACGTTACTGGTTCGTAAAGCCTACCTCCACGATCCTGGAATATTCAATGTTTTTCCTGCTACTCTTTTATCATGACACTTTGAATGTGACACAAACTTGGGAACAAGAAAAAAAAAATAGAATAAGGGATATGAAGATAATGAGACATTGTAGGCAATTACTATAACTTTATGCAAATAAATGTTGGAATCTCCACAGAAGCAAATATCAGCTACGAAAACACATAGTAAAACTACAATACATAACACACAGAAATGAGATATTTTGAAGAGGAAGTCTATCAAAGTTTTCCATAATTCCATCGACACTATGTCATTCCAGATCAATCCTACAAAGTTACTAACAAAAACAACAAGAAAATTATTTAAAGAGGTAGACTGTCACAAGCTCTACACCAGGGGTCTGGCAAGCTGAAGCCTTTAGGCCAAATTCAAGACAATTTTTATAAACTGTAAGCATGGAACACAGCCACGCCTACTCATTTACATATTATCTGTGGTTACATTTGCAGGACAACAGCAGAGTGAAGCTATTGCTTCAGACCATAGGATCCATAATGCTGGCAGAATCTAAAATCTTTACTATGTGGCCCTTTCCAGAAAAGGTCTGCTGACCCCTGCTCTATCCCATGTTACCAGAAGCTCCTTAACTAATTGAGATTCTCAAATAAATCCTGTTCCTTCGGTTCTCAGTGACTATGAGTGCTATTCCTTCTGCCTGGAACGGAGCTCTCTATCTCCTCTGCCCCGCTAAACTCTTTCCTCCTTTAAAACTCAGCTCAGGCCATCTATCTAATAACATGCTCCTCTCTGTCCAGGGTGCACAGAGAGACCCTTCTTGGGTCCACAGCAACTCATGCACACCTGGAGCTTCACACACAGCTCTCTTGATTGTAATTATTTCTTTTCTTGCCACCCCTATTAAATACTAGATTGCTGAGAAAAGGAAATATTTTATGGACTTGGCATTTCTTCTCCAAATGAACAAATATTAAACTTTTCAACTTACATAGTTGGTATTAGACCCAGACTAACTCTAAGAGAGAGTTAAATGAGTCAGAAGGAAATTCAAATTTAGTTCATTGCCTCATACCACAGTCAGCATGGTAAACTGACTGCATGCCATAAATTTAAGAAAAAACACATAAAGAATCACTCCAATAAAACATAAATGTAGGGTCTTTGGTCCTCATGAGGAATTACCCCCAACCTGTGATGGAGTTTGCTCTGTCGTTCCAGCTGCTTCCATGTGCCTGTGGCCATGACTCACCCGTTCCCTTCCTAATTTGCTGCTTCAAAACTACTTTTAGAGCTGGAAAACAAAACAAACTTGGGGTAAAACTAGTGTCTAAAATTAGAACAAATAGGTTTTTAAGGACCTGTGGGATTTTCTTTCACAGGTGCATAACAGGGCTGCTCTTCCAAAGACAATTTTTCTAAATTCCAGATTCTTGGCTGTGTTCTAAATGGTGTTTTTCTTGAATCAGAAACCTAGTACAATTAACTGACCTATTATGGAATGGAAAACTGCACCTTAACCTGTTTAGAGAAAAAAAAAATCTATAAACACCTTCTGCCTGTAAAAAGAGTAGACTTGATGTTACCGGCAAACAGATGTCTTATTATCCTAAAAAATAAAATATGAAACCAATTTTTAGCAAGGCTGATACCTAAAAAAAGGTTAATGTCTAAAATAGATTAGAACTCTTTTTATGTACCTATTTATACTCATTAATTCCTGAACATGCTCTCTAGCGATAACAAAAGTCAAATTTCAGGAGTCATTGCCAAGTGAAAATTAAACAGAAATTAAGAAAACACAGCTTTGAAAATGAAAGGTATATTAGGGGAACTTATTCCATTTTTACAACTCAAGATTTACAAGTTATTATTTACAAAGCCACAGATTTCATTTTCACGTCTGTATTTTGGCATCCACAAATAATCATTAAATGCTATTGTCTATAAAAGAGGAAAAAATATTTAAAATAACATTTTTTCTTTAAAATTCCCTAAATGTTTAAAGCAGTAAAATAATTGCTTTCATCTAATTAGCAAGATACATGTCTTGCTTATATTTAATATGAGAGAGGCCCAAAACTTTCAACCAACATAGTCAAAAACAAAACGAAATCTAGTCAAAGTTCTCCTGATTTATAAACCTAAGGAAATAAATTATTTAATACAAAAAATGGATAATACAGGTCTAATTATAGTTTGGCAAGGTCAAGAGAATTTCATTTTCTAGTTTTTTGTGTAGAATTATTGTCCCATATGAAGATTTTCAGAGTTTCACTGCCATATAAACTTTGCCTCCTCTGTATACATTAGATAGCAGCATTTTTTTTTTTTTTTTTTGCATATCATGGTGCTTTCCTTAACATTTTTTAAAAAAGCAAATGTGTTATTCATCTAAGCTGTTTATAGGCAGAGGTAAAAGTACTCACTGTATACAAGACCTCATTTATACTGAAAGTTAAAGCAATTCTGCTTGGCTTTCCCATTCTAATTCACTAATGACTTTGGAAATCTGATCCTAATCCTAGCATAAGGTCATGAATTCTTCAGGTTTTTACTTATAGTGTTAATATTGGGGTGGAACTAAATCTTAACTTGATTAATGTTGAATTATGTTACCTATAAGGCATTAATAAAATGTATTGTAAGATAAAGTCAGGTGACCAAGTCTTCTGCATCAGTACAACTTAAAATAAATAGACTGATTTATGGCTTTGTCTAAAAAATGAACAGAAATTAAAAACTATGGGCTCGTGTAATGTTTTGTTGGCTCATTTAATCTTGCCTTCACTGCATTTTAAAAGACAAAGTTATGTGTTCTGCCTGATTAGGACAGCAATAGCTTAGCTCTCCTTGTCTTTTATGTGGTCAGCTCTTCTGACTTCACCTACACATCCATCACAGTCATTAGAAATACTAATTGCTGCAGATGAAACCTGAAGTTTAAAAATTCCTGTTCTTTAACATTGGAAGGACCCACCCTTTTTGGGATTTTCAGAATGACATCTTTTTCCAGTTTTACTGAGATAGAACACCATATTAGTTTTAGGTGTACAGCATTACGATTTGATATATGTACATATATTGCAAAATAGTCACCATAATAATCTTAGCATTCCTCACCCACATAATTGACTATTTTTCTCTTTGATAACTTGTAAGCTATTTACTCTCTTAGCAACTTTCAAATATACAATACAGTATTATTAATGATAGTCACCATGGTATACATTATGTCCCCAGAATTTACTTATAACTGGAAGTTTGTATCTTTTGGCCACCTTTACCCATTTTCCCCACTTCCCACCCCCCATCTCTGGTAACCACCAAACTGTTTTGTTTCTACGGGTTCATTTTTTTTTAGTTTCACATATAAGTGAGATCATACAGTACTTATCTTTCTCTGACATATTTCACTTACTATAAAATACCCTCAAGGTCTATACACGTTGGAAATGGTAGGATTTCCTTCTTTTTTTATGAATGAATAATATTTTTCTCCATGTGTGTATGTGTGTGTGTGTGTGTGTGTGTGAGATACCATATTTTCTCAGAAGTTTATCTTCTTAAATCATTTTTATTTGGGCTATTTTTGACTTTCAACCAAATTATGGTCACACACAACACATTGACATAGAGATAGAAAAGTAATATACTAAAATAAACAGCTTTGTACTTGGATATTATTATGTCAAATGAATGTGGACTTAACTAATTCTGAATTTCAAAACAAGCAAATGAATTGAGTGAATAAACATGGGAATATTTTTTAAATCATTAAGAAATAAGACTTGTGTTTTGCAAACTGTATGAAAAATGTCAAGTATAGAACTCAATTTTATAAACTTTGAGTTTCTGTTTTAATGACAAAAAAAACTTAAGTAATCATACTGCATCAGCCCATATTTTACTGCTCAGAGGTGATTTAAATAAAAATGACAGTATTTGAACCATGAGAACCAACAATAACACCCCAAATCAATGCTTCTAATGTTTTGATATGTCATCTTATAATCATTTTAAAACAACTGCAAATATTTTGAACCAGAAGCAGTACAAATTAATATACATTAACAGAGTTCATTTGTATATTATAAGGCAAAATATGAACAGAGACAATTATGGAAAGACTGTGTGTAGAACCGCCTAAGGAACTATCTCACACTCAGGCAAAAAGTCTTTATGGCAGGAGGTCATACTCATCCTTCATGGTTCTTTTCATTCTATTGATACATTAGTGCCTTTGTAAAATGTCTTCTGTGAAAAACAATCAACCTTGAATACGAAATTTATTATTAATACAGTAACTGTGAGGATGACACTAAATTAAGAATAGCTTCTCCAAATAGTTACCATGGCTTACATCAACATTGTACTGCCTCCTCTTTTTAATACATTGTGAAGTTTGTTGTTAGCTATTAAATAAAAGATTATGGCTTATTACACATCTTTTTACTAATAAGCAACTTTAATGAGAACAGCAGTAAATTCATTAAAAATTAAAAGTTATTTGCATGAGAAAAAATGAGTGATTCTATCGAGGTCTCAAAAGTTTCTCTTTGTTGAAAAAGACAAAGCACCAATTCTTATCATATCAGCCTTAGGAATATGTGGCGTAGTGCTCCAGAAGACAGATAAATGTAAATGTCCTTGCCAAATTGGTAACTGCTTTACATAAACAGGATGACAGTCAGTCAAAGACTACAAAGTGGTATAGAGTTAGGGATTTTTCTTTTTTTGTAAACTGGAGAGATATTACAAGGAAGGACATGGTAAGGTTAAGCATGAAAGGAAAGTGGATGGGGTACCGCTGGCCCAAAGGGACTCAGCAGCCATAACACAGGAGTCAACTCAGTCTAACCCATATCTAGTCAACATCCAATTATTTGCCAAGCTTTATGACTGGGCACTCTAGGGTTAAACAAATGCATACCCATCTTTACCTCAAGGAACTTAAAACCCAGTGTGGAAAAAAGGCATGTATATAGCAAATTCACTTGTAAGGCACAATTTGACAAAAGGCAGGATATTTGCCTCTAAGAGACAACTGACATTTTGAGCTTGTGCTAGATGACAATGTGTGAGATAAACCACATTCCTATTCCCCACTGAGTGGCTATTCTACTATAAATTCTGAGAAAATGGAGTAAGAGCCAACTTAATTATAGATACAAGTTATTGGAGAAAGCATTGGCCTTTCTAGGGCACCTTCCCCAAATTTAATACAGTTGAAAAAAACAAAGTCTTCTTTGAACACTACGTTAAAAGTTTAAGTCCCCTACTCGGTTTTGAAAGGTCTACAAAACAAAACTTCAGTTTACCTATCAGTCTCATTTCTCAGAATAAGATGCAACTCTTTTTTCATCTGGAGAATGAGGATATTAACAATGCTAACTCCTACACTTGTTCTGAGGATGAAATGTGTTGATACGTCTAGATCACAACTGTACCTGTATTTTTCTCTTCCCTCATCTGAAGAGCACATCCATACCCTCTCCTGGATCTGAATGTTATTCATCTTCGGACTAGCCTAAGTACTGCCTGCTCAATCAAATTTTCTTAGACAATGTAAGCCCCCACAACCACTTGCTCCAGCGTCCATGACCTCCTCCCACAGGTGCACAAAACAATTGAAAACGTATAGTCAATAGAAGAAAAGACCTGTGTAATCACTCTCAGTGTCCTCTAAACCAATCATGCTTTCATCTTCATTGCTCTACTAGGCAGTATCCCCTTTAGATCAGGTATCCTGGATCCAAGGCTTCAAGTCTTCCTCTGACCACACCTCCTCCCCAAAGGGAGAGAACCAAGAGAGGATGAGCACACTCAGAGCTTCGCTTGCCTTCTGGAGCAGCACTACCCAACAGAACTTTCTGCAACGATGAAAATGCTAGTCATCTTCACTGTCCAATACGGTAGCCACTAGCCCCATGTGGCTGTTACACATATGAAATATGACTAGTGTGGCCAAGGAATTATTTTATTTGAATTGATGTACATTTAAACTTAAACAGCCACATGGAACCAGTGACCACAATACTGGCCACCGAGAATTTGGTTATCAAGCCACCGATGGATTAAAAAAAAAAAGACCACCAATGAATGATCTCCTTGCTGCCAATCCATTATTTACTTGCTTATTTTCATCTTCTTTGATGTTTCATAACATTGCTGAATAATCACTTCTTAAGTATTTGTTTCTTTTGAGCTCTGGAGCACCATACTTCCCTGGTTTTTTGCCTATACCCTTGGTAGTCTTCTTTATTGACTCCATTTACTGTGCTCAAGCTTTCAGTACTGAAATTCCTCAGGGTTTAGTCATGCACCTTCTACTCTGTTTATACTCTTTTATGAAATCTCATATGTCAATATGGCAATCACTATGAAACCTCCATTTCCAAACACAGGTCCCCATGGCCATTAGTGTATTTGAAATCTTCACTTAGCATCTAAATCTAACAAATCCAGAACAACACTCTTAATTTCTCTTCCCCATAAAAAGCCACCTCCTCTTACAGTCTTCCCTATGTCATTACACTATCAACATCTACTTAGGAGCTCAAGACCCAACAACCCTCTCTCTTTCATCAACCCCAAACCCAATCCATCAGTGAGAACTTTTCACTAAACTTCCAGAACTTTCTAATATCACAAACCTACTCCCAAGTCACCCCCATCTCTAGCCTCAACTCTCAAGAAGTCTTCAGACTTGTCTCCCTGCTTCCACACTTGCCCTCATCACCAGCCAGCCCAATGAAGTAGTCGTAATTTTAAATAGGAGGTAATGGAAGGATTAGTGACAGTGGTCATTTGAATCAAGACTTGAAGTAAGAGACAGAGGAAGAAGTGATCAGATACCCAGGAAAAGAGATGTCCAGGGAGGGGGGCAAGCAAGGGACTTAAAACTATGAATGAAAAACAGCTTTTATTCTAAGAGAAATGCAAAGATGCCAAAAAGTTCCAAGTAAGAAGAAAAACCTGCTATGTGGAGTGTGGGTTGGAGGGGGAAAGAATGGAAGTTACATATGCCTGAGTGCTCAGTGCAGTTTGGGTGAGCAAACTGTGGAGGCGGAGAGGAATTCAGAGATATTTAGAAGTCAGGAATTCATTGTGGAGGGTGAAGGAACAAAGGGTATCCAGGATAACTCATGGTTTTGGCTTAGGAAATGCAACAGGGGTTGGTGCTACCTACCAAGATGGGGAAGGCACGCTAAGGAACCAGCCATTCAGATGGATTGTAGTGCGGCAGGTTTTACGGGAGCATCACCTGGGCAGGTTCCAAAAAGGGACAAAGGTCACTGGGCGCCCATCTATGGGAGTGCTACAAAGCTGAAAGTCTTTGAAATTCTAGCTTCTGGGTACCATTTACCTACAATATGCCATGGATTGGCATTTTTAATCCATTGACGGATATGGGAGGGTTGACATTCTTGAGTTAAGTGGAGAGGCCTAACAGTTTCATACACAAGCACAGAGCACACAGAATCTCTCTGATTCTCTCCAGTTACCATCCAGGACATCCTTTAATTCTGCATTAAATCTGTACTTAATTGTAGCCAAATGACAAAATTAACTAGTAGCAACAGGGCACACAGCAAGGGCTCTTCTTGTATAAGGGCATTAGCCATATCACAAGACAGAGAAACAATTCTACTGGAACCTTCAAAATGCCAAAATGTTAAAGAAAGAAAATCAAAGTATAATTTTTGTTAGTGACAAGATCAAAACCACTCACTCACTAGCTCTGATCACACACTCACACAGTTAATCAGCATCAGAAACACCGAATATCTTCAACAACAGAAACCAGTGACATATGTGCCACCGAGGAAATATGCCCAATTTCAATCTAGATAGACAGTCTAAAGCCATCCTATCCACACTCTAAATAATGTAAAAAAAAAAAAAAATTAAAGAGAGCAAAGCTAATAAAAAGGTTATCTTCATTTTTTAAAAAGGTTCATTTTGCTCAAATTGATTTAAAAAAATACTATTCCTATCCATCTAGTCATCTAATTGACCTTTAAAAATCTTTGTAAACAAATAAACATTTATCTAAAGTTGGCCAAATTTTATTTCCATGCATTAAAAAAATGGATTCTGAAACAGCTCTCTCAGGCAAACTAAAATAAAGGATTGTATGACAAGTGACTGAATGCATAATATGATGGCCTTTTGTAAATTTGTTTTATTTGTAATAAAACAAACACTGATATTGATCATTAAATTTAAATATCTGATGAAAAACTTTATAATTTTTAGGTAAAAATAATTTAGACTAAATGACTTTAGGTTATCTCTTTTAATATTTTTATTATAATAGTTTTGTTAAATCATTAAGACTGCCTTTAATTATGAAGGCTTTTGGTGGGGAAATTAGATCTTGCTGCTATTCAAAGCACTGAAGACAACTTTCAGCATGCATAATTCTATCATTTATTGTTTCATGAAAACTTTATCAGTAGAAGAATAGATTTTCTTTGTCTTTCATCTGTATTTGTTAAAAAGAAGATTATTGTGCTTCAATTTCTTAAAAACAATATGGTAATTTTCCAAAAGAAGAAAAAATGAAAAAGAGAGATGCACATATCTTATTGGAATTGTCAAGAAACAACCAATCCACAAAAAAATAAATGTTTTCATGCTTTATGAACCTTTCTTACAAGAATAAAATACGTTTTGAAAAGTAAGAAATCTCCGAAGATTTTAGGGGACTTGAGAGGACTCAAAACTTGATTCTTTGCCACTGTCTGTCATGCTTTGTACTCTTCCTTTATTTTCAAAGAGCTTAACGATGAAGGCTCTGCTGTACTTGGAAAAGTCACTTAGAAAATACGGTCAACAAATGAAAAACCACTCAACACTAAAAATTTTAGAATCATGTTTCTATAAATCTGCAGCATAGGAACCACATTGATCATGTAAGCTAATGGTCCTTGACAGATAATATTTTAGATCCAGACTGATTTATTTAGGTTTGTCAGAATCTTTTCATATCACAAGTCTTTCGTTATGGTTTCTAACAGAATCCAAATCAAAGTATGCACCTCTGCCATACTTTTAAAAAAGAGCTGGAATATTGGGTAGAGGCACAGAATGCCACTGTGTAGGCAGAAGCTACATTTATAGATATATACATATATATATATGTATATATGTATATGTGTACACAGACATCTATAGAGGCAAATTTCCATTTTATCTATGTATTTCCTTTACGACGACTTAAGGCATTAGGAGTTCAAAGTCCACATTACTCCAAGCATCAGTGATAGTAATATCCTTGAACACCTGGGTACACGGGCGGTACAATACTTCTTAACACCTTCAATGTGGGAACTATGTTTACTACATACATCAAGAAACTAGAAATCTGAGAGGTTAACTTTCTTTCAATTTCCCAACATACAAATTTAGAATCTAAGCAATTATTCTTTTTCTCAATGACCAAGTGCTATGATTTTAATGCCTGATTGCTAAAACACCTATAGAAAACCCAAAGACAGATATGTGGTTTAAATTAAAAAATCAAGGAGTTAACCCATTGTTTCTACACATCTCCCACATTTACAGAAGGTATACATGTAAATGAACTTGTTTGTTTTCTCTTGTTAAAGAAAAAAGTCAACATATACACACATTTAAAAATCAAGTTTTGAAAGATTATCCTTCATCCAAAAGACCTTATAATTAAGTTTCTGAGACGTTTTATATTTAAAAAGTATCAGCAAGGATAATGTAAAATAAAGGGTTAATACAGTAAAAAAAAAATTAGGAAAGTTGGGTAAAGAACAAAATAATCTTAAAAATATTTAAGTAAAATGTCATTGTGCTGTTACTTTTCTTTAGAAAACAGCAAGAAAAAAGGAACTAAATGTAATCACATCTTTTCAAAATGTAGGTTGTGAGGGAAGCTTTCTAATAGAAATAGGTTTTACATTTCTTCAAATATAAAAAGCAAAGAATTAATTAAAACAGTGAATTTCTAGGCCTGCTTTTTACAAGATTTCCTCTAAGTAGTGATTTATGGAATTCAATAGAGAGTAACATTAAAATATGATCATTTGACTTATCAGACAAATATTGACCATGAATATATTTGAGGAAGAAAACACACACAATGTCTTTAAACATGCCACAGGAGGATAGTATCTAGTCTTATTTGTAGTTTATTATCAGATAAATAATGATAATTTTCCTTTGACTCATCCCCACTCACTAAACTGGATTCTTTATCTTCTGCCTCATATAAGTGTCAAGGGTTAATGATTTTAGCCTCACTTTGGGCCATAATTCAAGAAATTATCACCAAAAACGTCCTTATCTACTAAGCACTAAGTAGTTAACCTTATAAAATTTCTATGTGTTTGCTTAAACCTTTTGACTAGTAACCCCAAATACTCTTTCCATAAAAAGAGCAGAAAAAAAAATCATTCAATACCAGGATTTTCTCATGAAGAAAAATAATTCATTTAATCCCATTAAGTTTTATTTTTAAAAGATCACATCACATAATTTTAAGTGGAGTTGTTATTGTATAATTGTAAGCAATGACGACTGAAGGGAGACAGATTTTAATTGTTTAATGGAAGTTTTAAAAAATAAACAGACACTTACTTTAATAGACTTTAACCATGTGCAATCCAATGGACTGTCCTAAAAGAATTCAAAAGAAACTAGTAATTTTACACTTTCAAAGACAAAGTAAATGTTGAAAATGGAAAAATACATATTTTTGAAAGTGCTCAAAACCTTTGTAAACATGTCAAAGAATCTGAATTCCAACTTTTTAGCTGAAACATCAAAATATGGAATGCATTTTCCTAGACTATTCCAACACTTCTTTTCACATGAATGAAAACTAAAAATGAAAGGACAAAAACAGAAATACTTCCAATAGAAAGCTAAAAACAAAAAATATTGTGCTGGGGCATTCTGCTTGTTTAGGAAACATGCACATATATATAAATACATTTTCATGAGTAGGGGTAACTTAGGAAAGATTACAAGAATAAACTTTGGTCAAAAGATCTACATTTTTATATTAAAAATCAAATGTTCTTTAAAATAAATTCTCACATATATCAGAAAATGCAGACTGCCTCCCACACTGTTGCTATATAAGGATAAAAATCCCACTTGTCTAGAATGACCTAGGAGAAGAACCATCTCCTGTCCTCTAATAGCTGAATACATTAAAATTGGGACAAATAAAGGTCACTTCAATAATTTCTTATATTAATACACGCAGTAACTGAATTACTTCTGCCTTAAAAAATGAAATTTAAAAATGAAATGAAGGCCCAGGAATGCAGCTTTCAAGAACCATGGGGGATGATGAGTTTTGGACAAGTACACGTTCAAAATAATCATACTCAAAGCTGGTTTTAGAAGAAAACATTTCTAAGATAATTATGCATTTCCTTGCCTTCTTCACCAAAATGGGGATATTATCATCTTTTCCTGGGGAGGACCCATTTATATATACCAGTTTTTATCTTCTTCTGAAGATGTAGCTGCTGTTGCACATGTAGGTGACAAGAAAGGCAGAAATTGGTAAACTCTATAGTCTTCCTATAAGTTTCATTTCTCATGAAGTTTCTGTTGATAGCTTGCATTTTTGGATCATTTATCTCTTTCTTATTAGTAAGGCAGAGTAATCATGTACAAACTCCTGAGCAATATAACATAATTATCTTCCAACAAAAAAGTTAAAATATTTAATTACTGAGTTGAAACATTGAATTCAAAAGCCAAAGTAACAATTTCCCAAGTAGTCACTAACCTTCTAGAACACAGCTTCCTGCTATTGCCAGGTATGGTCGATTTGTCAATATTCATTCACAATATCTTATTTCTGTGTTAGTACAAGCAACTTGGTGGCAAGAATTTACTTTATGGCCCAGTTTGTTGTTTTAATGGTGTTAACTTAAGAATTCAAATACTTTGGATTTGGATATCTTACGAAGGCCTTGTTTTAAAATCTACAAACTCTATCATCAGAAGTCTCTTCTGAACTGTTTCATAATCTAAACATTACTCTGGAATAACCCAAGAAAATAATGGGGCAACAAAGGAAGGCAAAGAGAGTACGATTATTAAAAAAACAGTGATCTCACTTCTTCAGGATCAACTGTAACTCTTTACAGCAGTAGAAGAGTACTACTATTCTCCAGTAATAAAACTAATTTTGGAAAGAACTTTTAGTGAAGATTTTTTAAAATGTCAGAATCAAATGTCTACATATATATTTAGTTGAATTTGGAAACTCTTAAAGAATTCATAGCTACTCAGGTTTTTATCCACTTTAGCAGATAAGATGTTTATATAAAATAGGAGTGTTAGGAACTATGGGGGCACAAGCACACAACAACCAAACTCCTCTTATTTTGTCTAAGTTGCTATCTGACAATAAACTAGGCTATATCCATACAATAGAGTACTATGCAGCTATTGAAATAAATGGCTTAGAGTTGCAAATTGCTAGAGAGAGAGGTCTAAGTAATCTTCAGTAAAAAAAAAGAAAAAAGTTGCAAATGAGTATATTCTGCAAGATGCAATTTGCATATTCTTAATATATGCACAGACCATCCTGTGGTTACAATGCACCATCTACCTTGTTTACATTTGTGGGGATGGAGGTGAGTGGGGTGAAGCTACTACGTTTTTAGCCACAACCATCTTTGAATATTCTTTATCTCAAGAATATATTGCTTTTGTTAAAATAAAAAATAGATCATTGAAATCAACCACTTTTGCTGCCAATGTGTGTTCAGACAATACAGTGTTCAGGAGAGAGAACTTTGAAAAAAAAAAAAAAGACAAACACACACACACACACACACACACACACACACACACACACCCCTCTAGTTGTTTCCTATTTTGCTAACTGCTTTTCAGCCCCAAAGCTGACTTCCTAACATCTTATTTTGAAAAGGCACGCTTCAAAAAATCCATGACCCACACCTCTGCATTACTCTTCCAATTAGCACTGGGTCAGAGAAAGGGACACCTTCCAATCTCTTTTCTAATGACTAAATAAACACAATCCATGTGATCTAATTTAATTATGTGTGTGCTGCAGATCTTTTCATTAGCTTTAGCTGACTGAATATCTGTAAATTATTTGATCAGTTCATTTTTCCTCAGCCTCATTGTTTTAGAATGCATTCGATCAACAATATTGAGTGTTTACTATGTGCCAGATACTGTTCTATATAGATTTTTTATAAAAAGAAAGAAACGCAATAGTGGGCTTCTCTAAATCAGGGTCCAGTTAAGAGACAGGTGCCATGCTGGATATTTAAAAAAGAGTAAATTTAATACAGGTGACAACAGAGCTCAGAAACCAAAAGGAGAATAGTGAAGTAACCCAGATTAGCAACAGCAAAAGCCCCCAAAACCACTCTCATCCCAGGAACTGGAAAGACAAAGGAGGAGAGGATGTTCAAAGTATCCAGGCTAGCTTCATCTGAATGGAACTGCAGGGACTGCCCCAGGAGCTGGGAGACAGAGACAGCCGCTGCCAAAAAATGCTGCCCAAGTAAGAGAGAGAGAACCCTAGTTTCCCATTCGTTTAGCTTTCCTACTTGTCTGCCAATGCCTCCTCCACTGGCCAAACTTCTTGAAAAGCCAGGGGGCAAGAGAACTTGGAAAACATAATTTGCAACAGAATGGATAACGCTAAGAGACATTCAGACTTCAGTAATGACTAATTAGCACTTTGAGTCTCAAAATCTGTATAACTGCCCTCACTTTCCAGATGTTTATAAACCAGAGACGGGAGCGCACGCTAGTGCGCACAGAGCACATGTGTATCTATGCATCCAGCCACGCCAGCAATGAAATGATGCCCTAGAAGGAGCAGACGGAGTACAGCCTTTAGAGCTTACAGGGATCCAATTTCATCGCCTTTTTTATTCTTTTAAAATTTAGGTCTAGGTAGTTCGTAATAGGTTGCCACCATGAGCGCCTTTATATTTTTAATTTAGTTACTAATGGAGCATAGATATGCTATTTACTTTAAGCACCCTTACTTTACTAAATTCAAGTCATTTAACTCTAACCACTGTTTTCTTTGAGGTACTCAATCACATCCTCTTGAATTACTGAAATATTTATCTAAATTTATCCACTGCTTACTCTTTTTGTGTTCCATGTAGACGCTAAGTAGGTATTCTAAAACAAAATATGATAATAGTAATAATAATGATGATGATGATTGTGCTAACAGGCTGTTTATTTTCTGATTTTGATGGAAACTCTCTTGTTATTTTTTTCCATTAAATATAATGTTGATTATTGGTTAGAAGAAATTTCTATTCCAATATTAAATAAGTTCCATTTTTTAGTATTTTTATAAGGAATGGCTGTTGAATTCTATCAAATGTCAGAATTTATTGAGAGGATTATAGAGTAATAGCTCTTATTTAACAATGGATTTCCTTTTTATTCATTCTTCTGTCTCCTTTTCCTCTTAATGCTCCCATATTTCTTGGCTTATATCCAAGATGTCTTGGCATTATAAGAAAGCCAGCCAACAAAAGTCTTTCTTTCTTTGTGGTTATCCCCCTGTTCATGAACCATACAGCCACAGTCTGAGTTGTATCTGTGGTTCTTCAACATTCCCTCACTAGTTCCATCCCTGCTGGATAATGAGAAGCTGCTTCTTTGCTGCCAGATCCTTGCTTTTATTCAGTTTCCAGATTCAGAGTTATCCGGAATGGCTGAGGTTACTTAAAGCTTAACTTCGATGTCATAAAGGAATTTATTTTTATATATCCTAGAACTGCTAAAGAACTTAGAACTCTTTTGCTCTCATTATACAGTGAAAACTAACAAACAAAAAAATCACCCAAAACCCAGAGAGTTAAGTAATTTTTTCCAATGGTATGCAGAAATGTCTAGTAGACTTTGGCCAACATCACAGCCTGCCAACCAGGTAGTATTTTTCACATACCATAATTATTCCCTTGTCTGTCTGGTTTGGGCAATGGAACTTTTCTCATATGGAAGTATATTCAAGACCTGAGACATGAGAAAAGGAAATTACGTGCCTTGATCCATACCAGCCAACCTACTGTCTTCACGGTGGGTGGTGAGTAATGCTGATACTGAACAGAAAGGTCACCGAGTGAATGAAGAGCCATGTGTCGAAGAATGGCTGGCAGCACCCAGGGCACGGGAGAAGAGTCAGGGACACCCCAGAGAAGAATGAATGACGGGACACAGCAAAGGACTGACCTGACTGGAATGGAAAATAAGGTAGTACTGATGTTAGGTTAGCACGTTTTGCAGCCCTAGATCTGAAGTTTGTTCATTAGGAAGTAGGTCAGTGAGAAATTACCAGAATTCTAGAAAAGGGAAGCATACCAAGTGGATACAACCAAAGATGGGTTTTTGAGGAATCATGTTCCAAGCATACTTCACATTCAAAAGAAGTAACATCAAAATTATTTGCTATAAGGCAAGACATGCTGCCTTTTATGTTCCTTATAACTCAGATAGTAGGTTATATTGAACAAATAGTCCCCAGTTAACAGATTTTATATCTTTGGAGGAGAAACAATTTCTGATGAACTCAAACTGTCATGCCAAGCAGTACGCTGAAGATGACTGTTGAACACTGTTACAGAACCAGAGAGCTTCCAAGGCTGTAAGGCATTATAAAAAGCTGATAGCAAAAGTGTGGCATATTCAGCTTAATCTATGAAAAAATAGTTAATATAAAAATCATTAGGGGGCACCTGGGTGGCACAGTCAGTTGAGCGGCTGCCTTCGGCTCAGGTCGGGTCGTGATCCTGGGGTCCTGGGACTGAGCCCCACATTGGGCTCCCTGCTCATTGGGAAGCCTGCTACTCCCTCTCCCACTCCCCCTGCTTGTGTTCCCTCTCTCGCTCTCTGTCAAATAAATAAATAAAATCTTTAGAAAAAAATCATTAGAACAGGATAAACTAGATCTGATACTGAGTTTTCACCTCCATCTAATTCACTTCTTCCTTGAAGCATTTCAAGGTCTAATAAGAATTTCTCTAAATCTAGGCTCTCTTCTTCAGAAACAGCAATTCTTGTCACATTTTGTTCTTAACCCTAAAGCCTAAAAACTCTTTTTGCTCATGGAGGTTCATTAAGTCCATAAACATGGCCCCCTGAATGATGGACTCAAGTTTTCTCCTACTATAATACAAAGACTAACAGTTGGTTCTCCACCAAGGGAATGACAGATTGGACTATATATAAAAGTGAAGCCCTCCACATTATTCTATGTTTTATCAGGTTAAAAATTCTAAACTGATAATACAAAAAGTTCTTCTCTTGAGCAAAGGCTTGTGTCATATTCCACATCTAATCTCAAAATGCACCAGACCTGTGAAGCTAATAGTTACTTTTAGATCTGGCATGTCTATCTTTGACATGGTAGTAAAGTTCATGTACACTCACACTTGTGCTCTCAATCTGCTTCCCATGGCAAAATCACCTCAAAATTTCTAAGTTGTGGTGAAAGGACAGCAATACATTTGCAGCATACTTAAATCATTTAATAAAGCCTTTTTATGGGGGGGAAAACCGCCTCAAATGAAAGTTGACTTTGTTAACCCAAACACACGCACCAAGGGCAGTGGTCCCTTATTCTTTATTGAAGGAGCGAACACCTTTGGGAATGAACTCAGCTTTCCAAGCACAATCTATCTTTGAAGGCCAGGTGTCTCCTGATATCTCCAATGCCTATTTGACATCTTCATATTTAGGGCCCTTGGGAACTTCAGGCCCCATTCATGTATAAAACTAAATCCATCATCTTCTTCATCCTAATCAGGTCTTCCTCACTCCAGAGTTCTCAATACCAGGACGGACCAATATCAAACTACCTGGCATCTCAGGGCAGAAATTTGTGTCTCATTCTGGACTCCTCCCTTTCCTTCAACAACTCCCCCATGCTATTGGTCTTCAAATGCTGACTACTTCACACCACAAACTGCTCTCTACTTCATCTATTTCAATTCACCCCAGCTACCCTAGCAGATACTATCCCAAGCCACCACCAAATCCCACCTGGATCACTGCCAGAGCTGTTCACCTAACCTCCCTGCTTTTCTCTTGTCCTCTTCAGTTTTGTATCTCCCAATATACCAGCAATCATTCTACAATACACGTCTCATGATGTCAGGCCCCTAACTTCAAGTTTTTCATATGTTCTGCAATTTTCTTAGGATAATTTTCAAACTCTTCTCATGATCCGGTTTCTGTTTACTTCTCTACAATCCTATTAGTCCACTCCTATCAGCCCCTACTTGCCCTATAAATGGAGTATTCTAGACCTTCAAGTTTCCATGTTCCCTCTTCATTCTGGGCCCTTGGAAAGATGGTGATCCCTGCCAGTGAACACTCTTCTCCCTTTTTCCTGCCACTTGCCTAACTCCTGTTTCTCCTCTAGTCATCTATTTAAATTTCACTTCCTCTAAGAGAGAGAACTTGACCTCCAAAATTTGGGTTAAGCAGCCCTCCCAAATGTATACTTCCTATTAAAGTGCTTTTCTTCATCTTACTAAAAATCTTATTCCCCTTTTGTGTGATCTGTGCCTGGCAGACAATAAACCGCAAAAAGACGTTCAAAGGGCAAATTAACCTATGTTAAAAAGTGATCATCAGGTTAATAATTTTCAGATTCAAATGACAGCAATACATATTTTTTTCTCTCCCTCCCTCTCTCCTTCTTTTTTAAAGAAAACCTTATTACAAGATATTTGTAGGATGTTTTCTATTGTACTCGATTTGTCCACTAACCCAAAGCTGAAGACAGAAAGATAAACCCTTCCTATTTAAACAGAATCATAAATATCTACTGCCAGACAATTCCCTCAGGGCTTTTTAAAATGTGGCTGAAAAAGCTCTGCCACTCATAACCATAATCTGAGTCTGGCCCACTTCTTAAGTTCTTACGAAAAAAAAGGAGGAGAAAAAGGAGAGGATCACAGAATCGTTTGTCCTCTGCCTAGGCTGTCAGGGCAGGGAAAGGAGGATTAATTTAACCAAAGGTAAATGGGATGGACAGCAACAGAATCTACCATAAATATGACAATACTTTCAAGAAGGGGAGATTTGATATCTCAAACCTTGGCTGGACATATACTTAGGTGACACACTTATTGATTATCTTTCTACCTATCCAAAAATGGGAAAAAAGAAATGAGAGACCAAGAGGTAGTGAAGGGTGGAGGAAAGCGCACATAGCCTACACTCCTACTTTTTGGCTCCACAGTATGTGAGTATGTGAGAGTCCTATGAATGAAGGGACGTTGCAGAAGGAAGTTAGGCTGGGACCTCAAAATAGTTACCAGCCATGCAAGGTAACAGCAGCAGGAAGAAGCCATGAGGTATGTTTCTGATGGCCGCTGTCGAAGGAGGTCGGACGAAAAGGGTATGCTAGCACCAGATGTCCTACTTTCGGGAGTTGCTCAGGAGGCCACCGGCCAGAGGCACCCTGCCCACAGAGGGTGCTGGAGGGATGGACCATTGGCAGGCTGAGAGGAAACACGGCTGCTTCTCTGAGAAAGTGCAATAAAAGGGATCATCATCTATATGGAAAACTCTGCATCAACGAGGCCACCAGCAGTTAAGGAGACCAAGCCAGATCAAACTGTGGAGTGTACCTCATTACTGCCTCTCTCCCCTCCCACCCCATATTCCCACCTATCAGAAGAAGGAAATGAAAGTGACCCAGAGGCCAACACCACCTCCTTCTCCCTCTCTGAGATATATTCCAAGGTGAGAAATAAGAAGGAAATAAAAACACAGAATTTACTTCCCTCTTCTGAGCCATTTGCAAAAGAAAAGAGCTTAAAGTTGGGTATGAGGTTGCAGCATGAAACTGAACTGAAAGCTTTTCTCGTAAAATGACTAAAATTCACTAAGAAGTTACAGAAAACATTCAAAATGAAATGTCAATTAAGGGATAGGAATTAATGGAGCCTAGGAGACTCAGGAAAAATATAATTTCATGTTAATACTTTACCAAATTCAGATTGTTCAATAAACTGATTAGAGATCTGTCATCGTAAGGGGTTTAGCACACATATGAAAGCAAACTACCCAAGGGAGACAACGATTTGCTAGACCTCCACATATTAAAGACAAAATTTATTTAAGCTATTCCTTAATACTCAATAGACGAATCCTTCTGCTCCGAACCACCTCTCTTTCCAGTAAGTTTTATTGTGAGTCGCAATATCAAAACAGGAGTCTACAAAACATGAGAACACATCCTAACCCCTTTAATATACATGTTTTTCAACATATTACATTTTAGAATAAGTTTAAACTTCAGTGGAATTCATTCAGGGTTCTATACCTTAATGAGATGATTACATGATATGCAAATAAAGTCTTCTGTAACTATATTATTAGTCCTGAAAAATCTCACTAAGTACATAGATTAATGACTGTGAAACTACCATAGTTTCTGACTTCTAAGAAAAACTAATCATACATAGGTAAGAAATTGGGTTTTGCAACAATACAACTGAAATCTCATTCTTGAAAAAAAAAAAGTAAAGACAATTCTATCGTGCTGCCAAAATTAGCCCAATTTCTACACGTTTTTCCTTTAGCAAGGACACTATATTGGCTTACTCGATGTACTGCTCATGACTATAAATGCAGGCATACAAAACACTCCACACACGTCCTAATCAGAGTGAGATTTTTGTTGGCCCATCTGCTTTAAATTTTATGCCAAGAACCAAGAAAAATCTTGGAAGTTCTAAGTCCTAGTTGTAAAAACAGAAGATAAATTTTGAATCATAGACTGTTAGCCCTGGAAAAACACTCCAATGACAACTTGATTAATTCGAAGCCTGTTCTGATTGAAGTGTCTTTTCCCCTAAAAGAAATAATAGATTTCTCTAAACAGTATAACTGCACACACACTAAAATCGTTTAACATAGACTGATCACTCTTAATTGTGTTTTTGTGCTGCTGTTTATGTTGTCTGTCCAAAAACTTCATCCACACTCAGCAAACATCCTATAATTAGCTATGGTTTCACCTTAGTAGCACAATGATCTCAGGTTCTTAATATTCCTTTGAAATTTATTTCAAAGCTGTGCTAAACAAATCAGTCAGAAAGCTTCAGCCAAGCGGTCCACCCACGTTCAACAACCTTTTCTCTACCTAATGATAATTACAGTCTGTAGAACAGGCAGCCTCTAATAAAGGACAGCAACTTTAGAAGACAGATATCTGTAGGGGCCTTTCTGTTGCCATAGAAATATCTTGAGGCCACCTTGTCCTCAGCATGAAACATTACCTTCACATTAACCCGCTATTAAGGGCGTATGCACGTGCGCCCATGAGTGGTGTGTGTGTGTGTGTGTGTGTGTGTGTGTGTGTGTGTTCATGTTCGTGTGTGTGACTGGGTTGGGGTATATATTAGCCCAAATTATAGGATAACTCGCCCTGTCCTGATGGTTATAAATGATATGTGGTTCTCAGTTCTAAAACATTCCCCAAAATGGAGAACACAAATCTTCTCAGTGACAGAAGCCCCTGACTAATGGGTTCTTGTTCCCTCAGCTCAATTGAAAACTTTCATATTGCCTCAAAGCAATAAAGATCAGCAAAGAATTCTCCATATCCCTTTTCTTCATTCTAAGCTCAAGGGTCGGTGGCTTCCTCAAGTAAACGTATCAGCCACAGTGGTGAAACAGGGAAATAAATCTCATCATGTTAACCCAAACATGAAAAACCTTTTAAGAAGCATTCACTGGGGGGTGGGGAGACTGGAATACTGTTTTATAATTAAAGGTTGTTTTTAAAAGAATCAAATGAACTTCCCCAAAGTATACTAATGGCTAAAAGATAATGATTTTATTTTACTTACCTGTAAATACTTTCAGTGGAAATTTGTGGTCTACCTTTGGGACCACAGGTACAAAACAGAACTGGGTAATCTACAGTGCTTATTTTGATGTATTTTTAAGACCATTTAAACACAACATTTTAACTAAATATAAAAGATAATTTAAAAAGCAAAATCACAAAAATATAATTACTTGGAACTTTTATGATCCCCAGATGTGGATGGGATGTCAGGGAGCAGGTAAGGAGGGAAGGAATGGGGAAGAGCATTAGAAGGGTTAGAGATTCAAACACAGTGCGGGGGAGGGGGAGTATGTAAAATTTTAATGATGAACTACTCTGGGGGAGACATGGTGTTTCTCAGTCACTTTCCACACCGAAGTTGTTTAATTCAAGATTCCCAAGCATTAGAATAGGCCCTTTGACATACGTTCTCTCAATTACTTCTAAAACACAACCACTGGAGGACGTGGAAGTGGAATATCCTTCCATTTTTACAGAAGCGGATACCAAAGCTCAGGAAGATTAAGTGACTTGCCCAAGTTCACAGATGTGATCACAGGGCTGCCACGGGGTAAAAATAATTCTAACTCCAGGGCCTGCGTTCTCTCCAGACTTCATTATGGTATTACTTTAGGTGTTATTTAGCATTATAGCCACACATTTCATTCTAAAATGTTTTGGTTTTTTTTTAAAGATTTTATTTATTTATTTGAGAGAGAAAGACAGCGAGAGAGGGAACACAAGCAGGGGGAGTGGGAGACAGAGAAGCAGGCTTCCCGCCACCCATGCTGGGCTTGATCCCAGGACCCTGGGATCATGACCTGAGCCTAAGGCAGACGCTTAACGGCTGAGCCACACAGGTGCCCCTCATTCTAAACTGTTCTTCACACAAACAATGAAGAAACTTTGTCAGCACACGGTAATGATTCACTGTTAAATCAAAAACATTAAAGATTCTTTCTATCCTTTTAATGTCATTCTCACAGATAATTTCCTACTATGGAAGTACCAAAGATCCAATCCTTCAATCGCCCTATGTTATTTTCAGTGAGACAATGATATCACTAGGATTGGTGCAAGTCTTAAACAAGGAGAAACCTAAAAATAAGTGCAGTCCAGCAATATGACCCTGAGTTTGGTGTTTTTGTTTTTTTTTTTTAATGTCATTTCTTCTGGAGAATCGCTAAGGCATCCCTCTGCACAGTCTTTACTAGTTTATCCCAATAGGACACAGCTGCTTTATTCAGATCAGCTCCTCGGCATGTGCCACTGAAAAAATTATCTTTATAATTTTTTGAACAAAAAAGTTGGCCCACAAATCAAGACCTTATACTTTTTCATCTGTACTAACAAGAGTTTTTATGTAACATGATCTAAAAGAAGATCGCCTCTCACTTGGCCAGTGCCTAATTGCTATATTAATTTTTAAAGCAATACCATTTTTTCTTAAGGGGATGCTGTCTGTGTGTGGCATTTGAGTGTGCCAGAACATGCTGAGACGGTGATGAAGTGATCTTCACATCCAGAGATGGGCAATAAACACTAAAATTAACCACTGAGTCTAAAGTTGTATTAATTATGGCATTTCACGAATACACGATAAGCCTGTAAGTAGAGCAGTACAAGGAAAATAAAATGGAATGATAAATTTGATGTGATATTTGAAAGTCTACTAAAAGAATCCAAATCTGGCCATCTTTCTAGGATGGTCATGTTATTAAGAAGAATAATAGGGTTTGTATCTAAAGCCAAATTCAAGAATAGGACTATGTAATTATTTTTTTCAAAGTTTTGCTATCCACATTCCAAGTCATACAATTCTCACATACGTCAAGTCATACAATTCTCACATACATAGATCAACTGAATTTTAACAATTGGGTATGTGGATAAGTTAATGCCCCAGAAGTTTCAAAATCTTCCACCGCTCTTGGACTCAGCATGTAACACAAAATCAAGCTAAAGATATACTAGTGAATATAACAAAGTGGTCTACATTAAGGAGGACCATAACCAGATATTTTCTAATGACAATTACAAGACAGACAATCAATAACCTTCAAGCAAACCTCTGGACAGCAGTTAAGGGCAAAGACAAGGCTAGAAATGCAGACTCAATAGATCAGAAATAAAATATTTTCAACCATGGACTTTGGGAGAAAATGTCAGTCATGGTTAAAGGTTCTACATGTTAATTATAGCTATTAAGAATCATTAATAATACCCACTGTCTTACAGTTGCACCTAGCACAAATGCAACAGATTTGTTTTCTGGGATGTACAGGTTAATTTACATAACCATCATTTCCTTCAAATCTCCAAAGCTCTCGGTTTCCTTGGATTTTTCAATATACAATATAGCAAACGCAGTTTTTATTGGAGAGGCTAGAATGAGGTACTATTTTAACTTTATCAACCTCAGTAAGCGATGGAAAGAGAGTTTCTCATTTGTTTTTTTGTTTTTTTTTTTTACTCAGTTTATTTTTTATTTATTTATTTTTTTTAAGATTTTATTTATTTATCTGAGAGAGAGAATGGGAGACAGAGAGCATGAGAGGGGGAGGATCAGAGGGAGAAGCAGACTCCCTGCCAAGCAGGGAGCCCGATGCGGGACTCGATCCCTGGACTCCAGGATCATGACCTGAGCCGAAGGCAGTTGCTTAACCAACTGAGCCACCCAGGCGCCCTCACTCAGTTTATTTAATTTTCATTCCATTAGCTCACTCTGAATTTTGGGTCCAAAGAGGCCAAAGGACATAATGTCAGAAATCCTAACTATCTCTGAGAAAATTTTATCACTTCATTTCAGTGATGATCTTAAAAATTACTATATTCTGGATTATTTATTACAGGGCTGTCATGTGATTTCAGTGTCTGAGTCTGTATCTGTGTTTATCATGGAACTAGCAACACAATGAGATACAATTTTAACATTCCATCAGTGGGAAAGGAAGAGAGGCAAACTTAACAGTGATGTCTATGAGCCAAGCACGGGCCAAATGGGAGCCATGATGGTTTCCTAGTAGTTCAAACTGAGAAGTGTTAACAGGAATACATAAAATTCAGTGACCCAGGATTGTCAAGACTCAAAAAAACCTGTGCTTTGGGCGCCTGGGTGGTTCAGTCAGTAGGGCGTCCAACTCTTGATTTTGGCTCAGGTCATGATCTTGGGGCCCATGGCAGGCTCTGCTCAGCAGGGAGTCTGCTTAAGATTCTATTTCCTCTGCCCCTCCCCATTCCCCTCTGCACGACTTCTCTCTTTCTCTCAAATAAATAAATCTTTAAAAACAAAAAAACAAAAAACCTTGTGCTTTAGCAGTCAGGAGCCATTCTTGCTGACAGCAATTTATATTCAGCAAAAAATCATCATCCATCACAGAAGTGACATTAATTTGAATTTCATATATTTCTGAAATGTTGATCAAATTTAATTTGCCTATCTGTTTTGTTTGTATGGCTACATGAGACCTATTACACAAAGGTTGTAAGCCTGTTTTTATGTATACTTAATGCAATATTATAAACAAAAAAAAAATCACATACAATTTTAGAGATATTGAAGGGTTTTTTTTCTCCCTTTAGAAGGAACCCAATCATTACATTTAACCTGCTATTTACTGTTATTCCATTATTCAATCACCTTTGACTTCCAAATAATTGTTTCATTGTCCAAGTAAAAGGCTTTTGGGTGGGAGCGCCTGGGTGGCTCAGTCGTTAAGCATCTGCCTTCAGCTCAGGTCATGATCCCAGGGTCCTGGAATCAAGCCCTCATCGGGCTCCCTGCTCCTCGGAAGCCTGTTTCTCCCTCTCCCACTCCCCCTGCTCTTGTTCCCTCTCTCGCTGTGTCTCTGTCAAAGAAATAAAGTCTTAAAAAAAAAAAAAGGCTTTTGGGTGTTTTTGGTTTGTTTTTGTTTTGGTTTGGTTTTGGCCTAGCTGAAACCTGAGGCAGCACAAAACTTTTTTTAATTTTCTTGAGGCTCTGCTGAAATATCTTCCCATCACAGTGAATTGTTCCATTGCTCAATTAGTAACCTAGGTAGCTAACGGTACAACAACTTCAGAAATACAGAGTGCAGAGTAAAACCAAAGTATCTGTGCCCAAGTCCAAGAATTTCTACAAGTATTAGTTCTTGTAATCTTGTCACTGTTAATTTATGTTAAAAAGGAAATTCTAATTCCAGAGATTTAATTCCCAATTAATTTAGTAGCTGAACTTATATTGTCCCCTTTTCATTATATCATTGCAATACACACAGAAAAGCAGAGAACACTTGGAAACGCTCCACTAAAAGTAGTATCTTAAACTCTGATATATAATAAAACAAACTTTGTAGGTTTAATACAGTTGTCTTCAGATTAAATATCAGAAAAGTTGTATATGTTTATAAAGATGCATTCTCCTCATGAAATTTTCATTTCAATATGGTGCCACCACCACCCCTCAAACTTGATTTATCTACAGTGAAGCATCTCTTTTCCCCACAATTATTTCATCTCACCTTCCTAGCTTTAATTCAATTGTTCTAGTCATAAAATCCAGAATGAAGGTCACTGTTTGAATTGGTCTTTTACCTTCATATCAGATCATTCCTTTATTGCATTGAAATTTGATTCAAAATGGGTACTGACTGCATCTTCATCATTACGTTATACCATTAATTCAAGTCACCTTATTACACTGTAATTATGTGAACTAAACTCTTAGCTGCTATCACCAATTCCAGTTTTTCAGTCCCAAAATGCTTTCACCAAAAAAAAAAAAAAAAAAAATGAGATTTTTTTTGACAAATACTCCCATATTCATATTTTTGTTTATCCTACGTGGGCTACTTTGCACAACCCCTGAATCTTTAAGTTTAGATGTTTTACCAGCTCTAAAATTTCTCAGCCAACATGTTTTCAAGTACTGACTCTCCTTCATTCTCTGTTTTCTTCCTTCTGCAAAGTCTAAAAACAAGTACGTTCAACCACTCACTATTTTATATTTCCATTTCCTTCTTTCTGTATTTATAATTCTTACAAATATTCTTCCATTCACCAATTCCCTCTTTAGCTCTGACTTTATTTGCTTCTTAACCACTCTATTCCATATTTTAGTTCAACAATGTTTTCCATTTTTAGAGGTTCTACTTGGGCGTTTTCCAGATCTTCCTGGTCATTCTAACAGTCGTTTGTTGCTTGTTCACTTTTACGGTTCATCTTTTATTTCTTTAAATATGTACACACAGCCATTCTCTTTTATATATTGAATCACTTCATCATGTGAACTCCTTAAGTATCCGACTGTCACTGTTTCAGCTAATGCTCGTTCAAAATAGCTTGGCTGCCCACAAAGTTGGTGAGAAATGATTTTGGCCTGCTTGATCTTAGCCTGTTCAAATCCCAAAACCTCTACTGGGGATGCTTGAGAGAAGACTTCTGCCTGCTTCTGGTGAGAGTCAGGGTGCTGCTGACCTGAAAACATTTTAGCCCATCTCAAATGTCCTAATCTCATGTGAGTATCTCAGATGGAGAACCTTCCTCCATACTGTTTGCCCAAATCTTGATACATGGATAGTAGAGTTTATACACATTTGCCTCAGAGCAATCACCATTCCAGTTCTCAGCTGATTCCGGGGCATTTGTTCTATTTAGGTAAGGGGAATGGAGGAGGCACAGACTTCAGAGATTTTCCACTATTTAATCCCCACCAATGCACCACAAATTGTATTTATCCAGGATGCTGTTGGTTTGAAAGGCTACATCTCTCACTGGAAGCCAAATTCGTATTATTTTCTTAAACAGTTACATCAGCCTGTTAGTTCTTGCTCTGAAATACTTGATGGCTCTTTTCTCATTAGAACATATTTGTCGTCCCTGCTTGCTGTTCAATAATCTGTTCACGTCTTACATCTACCTACAATTCCTCTAGGGGCTTCGTTCCAGCCTCATCGAAGCAGCCTCTTTAGGTCCCTCCTGCTCAGCACCTACTCTGCCTCCAGTCCTACGGCCTTCTCCTGAGCTGAACTATCCTTTCCTATCCTCTCCTCTCGGCTCCATTTTAAAGCCCACCTCACACCCACTTTCCTTCATGAAACTTTCCATGTTCCAACATGGTTTTCTCCACTCTCCTCAGTCTCCACAGGCTTTTTAATCTAAAATTTAACAGAGAATGATATTGAATCAAGGAATTTTAAAAATATAAAGATCTTTCTAGGTCACCTATTTCAATCCTAAAATGAATAACAATCAAGACCCAGAGAAAGGTGTTGAAGGACATCCAGGTGCTGGATGGCAAAGCCCATACTAGCCCTTGTTCCTCCTCACCACTCTGAGGCTCTTTTTCATTTATATTTTGCTGGTCAATGCCTCTTTCTCCCCTCTGAACAAGAGTTCTGCATCCTACGTGTCCCCAAAGAAAGAAAACCGAACTGATGACAATGACCCATAGTATCTGGCCCCCTCCCTTTCTCCTAGCAACCACCAATCTCTCTAGTCACACCCCCCCCCACACCTCTCTCACGCCGGCTTTTCTGCCTTGGACACAGTGATCTCTTTACTGTACCTCCCTACTGTTTTGTGTTTACTCCTCCCTTAGGCCTTTGTACCAGCTACCCACGTGCCTGGAATGATGGTAGTCTAGACATCTGTGTGGCTTACTCGACCCACATCTTTCAGGTCCTTGAGCAATACCTCCTTACTAACAAGGCCTGTGAATCTTATATCATCCCTCTGGATCAATCTTTAATCCTCTTCAGTGTTTTCATTTCTTTTAAAGATTTTTATTTTTATTTATTTGACAGAGAGAGAGTGCACAAGCAGGGGGAGCAGCAGGCAGAGGGAGAAGCAGTCTCCCTGCTGAGCAAGGAGCCCAAGGTGGGACTCAATCCCAGGACCCAGGATCACGATCTGGGCCGAAGGAGAACGCTTAACCAACTGAGCCACCCAGGCGCCCCTCAGTGTTTTCATTTTTCTTTATAGCACATACCATCTGATAAATATTTAGTTGTTGACCTCTCTACTGTCTACCTCAGTCCCCAAGAAATTAAGTGCATAACTGACTGTTTACCTCAATGTTTTATCCTCACTCCCTAGAACAATGTCTGGGACATAGTAGAAGCATAATAAAATATTCACTGAATGAACAAATGAATGAATGGCAACAGAGGTGCAGTTATTTGTGTTAGCATTGTGGCCATGACCACAGCGGAAGATCACACAGAGCTAACTCCTATAGAGCTCACAGTGCAAGGGAAAAATGGACCAATGATAAGCCCTTGATCAGGAAACCCAGGATTTACATGTGAGATCTTTTCATGGAATTACAAAATCTTTGAGAGATAAAAGATCATCTTCAGCCTTCCCAGATAAACAATCCCAAGTAAAATTTGTGCAAAGTGTTCAGCTAACCTTTGTTCCCACCACCAGTGGTAGAGCACAAAGTACCTGTCGGAAAGAGTATCTCATTTTTGAAGCAATTCTACTTCTTACTAGGTTTTTGCTTCCTCGTATATACCAAACTTAATTTCCTATAACTTCCAAAGTTTGTACTAATACTACCTTCTGAGCTAGATACAATGAAATATGCATGAAATAAATGTATAATAATCTTTTAAAAATATGTAAATCTGTTGAATCTCCTCATATGTCTATTTCTCTGTGAGCTAAATACTCTGTTACCTCAGTTATGTTTATATGGGATGATTTTCAAATCCCTCACCTTCCTGGCCACTTGTATCTGAAGAGATTCCACTTTCTCAAAGTAAAGTGTGCTGCCCTAATACGACAGATGTAGCATTTCCAGCACAAAGTCAAAGAAATTTAAAGAGCTGTGATATCCAGCCCGGCATTCATCATCAATCTATTCAGCATCAATTATGTCTCAGACATGACTTACTTCTGTGCAAACAAACAAATAACAAAACTTGAATATTGATGTTTATCTGTTAATCTACTTGGGTTACTCTTATTCAGTCTCCATTTTTCTATCTTAAAATGAGTCAAAGGAAATTTCCTTTATGACTTTCTTAAATGGCTTGCTGAAATCCAAAAGCCTTTTGGTATATTTCCCTGATCTGCTATTCCAAGAATCTTTTCCATCAGGTTATTTTGTGTATCATCACCCTATACTTGTACAGACTTTATAAATTTTCAGGTTGAAAGATTTCAAACTTTTTTCTTTGGATGTATCCAATGGCTCGGCAATGTGATGAAAACAGCAATTATCAGCCCCAGTTACAAAAGCATAATCAGGAGCTCACAGAGGTCCCACTAGTTAGGTGTATGGCTAGTATGAAATTCCAAGGCATTTGATTCCTCATTTGAAGTAGGTCTCCTCCACCTTTTCCAGCTTCTGAGCATGCCCCATTAACACAATCTATTAGTACTATTCTTCAAAAGCAACTGTCAGGGGCTGACAACAACTGAAATATTCTATAGTTCCTGGAATCCATGTATTTGCCCTTTATGGAAAGGTAGAACATTCGATAGTACCCAAAGCAGATTTAATCCTGCCTTTTAGTCCTCATGTGTTCACAGACAAATGTCTAAATATATTGGGCACAATTCTGTAATCAAAACACAAATGTAACATTATTTAATAAACTAAAGCTATAGATTATTCTGCTACTTGTCTTAAGGCAGCCTGAGTCTTAGCCACAAAATTTTTAGCTAATGGGAATACTGAACTATATAGCAATGAATTCAAACTCTTGACTCTTAAAAAAAAAAAAAAAACAAAAAAAACTTATAATAGTGAATAAGAGACAAGAGGATAAGGTAATGGTGGTATCTGAATGAATGAGAATTTTTTTTAAAATCTCTTGGCTTATTAAAATGAAAAAGTTACCTTAACAAGCTATGTCAAATTTTGTTCATAAGGTAGATATAAGATGTTAGGAAATAATGGTCCCAGTCTAATAATATAAATTCAGTGAGCTTGCAAGATGAACTTTGAAAATGCGATTCAATGCAATTCAGGGCCTCAATACTGCCCATGCACCCAGCAGATTAACAACAGCCAAACACACTCCTACAGCCAGCAACAGAGAAATGCTTACAAAAGAGTGGTTTTTGAGTTCACAGAAATGTTCTTGAAAAAGTGCATATGTAATGAATTTCGATAACGTGGAAGGTATTCATTCATTTATTCTAATTAAAAAATTCGTTTTTTAAAAAAATTAGTTTTTTAAAATGTACCTAGAATGTAATAAGTACACCAGGAATTACAGAAACGAGGAAAATATTCAGATAATGAGAAACAGTACAAACACTCTACCAAAACTTGCCCTATGTTTTGAACCACAGAAATGGATGCTGTGTGTTCATGCTTTCATTCTAGGACTCTCTTATTTCAAAGCAAACAAAACCTTTTAAATTAAATTCTGCTTTGTAGGTCAGAGGCCCTATGGTTTGCTCCAACGCTTCTATTTCTTTCCTAAGTTCTAGGAGGTGCAATGATTTAGGGTAGGATGTGTCCAGGGTGTTGTTTTTTCGCCTCAGGTAGGGCTCTGCTGAAGTCCTAACTACTTCCTGTTCCTTCACAATAGCTCCCCAAACAGAGTTTCTAAAATAGCTTCTCAGAAAAATGCTGGTAACTGTTTAATTAACAAGGGCTACTAAAGCTATTAATGTTTAGTGTTCTTTTTCTCAGTTCATTATGTTGAAATTTGCTCATTTTTCTTCCATATGTCATTAAAAATTCACCATGGCTTATCAGCCCACGAGGGTAGTTCCCACCGAGTGGTTTTCCTTTAAGCAAATCCCAGACAGAGATTTGGAGGAGACAGAGACAGGGATTGAAGTCATATCTCTAACGGCCAAGGAACACCAAGGACTGCAGGCAAACACCAGAAGCTAAAAGAGGGAAGGAAGGATTTTCCCGTATAGGTTTCAGAGGGAGCACGGCCCTGCCAACACTTCTAATTTTGGACTTCTAGCCTCCAGCTAGCCAAATATCTGTTGTTTCAAGACACAAAGTGTGTGGTCATCTGTGAAGGCAGCCCTGGAGAAAACCAGTCCATATATTAACTCATACACCACATTTCCATCTTAACTCTTAGCCTCTTCTCTCTCCTTCATTGTCTTACCTTCCTCCTGCGATGCCCAGCTACTACCCTGCCCTCGCTCACAGCATGCAGCCCTGTGCCTCCTCCTCTTTGTAGTGTTCTCTCTCCGTCTCTTGAATATCCTTCCCCAACTTCTTCACTTCTTTGACTGATCTTTCAAAACTCACCTCTTGTGTTACCTTCTCCATATAACCGTCTTTCATCTCCTCGCAGGCTGGGCTTTGTGCTGAGCTTCTGTTTTCCCCAAGCATAACACACAGTTCGGTGACACGTGTCCCAGTTATCCCCTAGACTGCAAGCTCTTCAGTCTCAGTGACTGTTTCCCATCATTGTAGGCCCAGGACCAAACTTCAGGTCAGGCTCACAGTATTCGTTGCACGGCCGAACTACTCCTATCCTTTCTTCACACTGCCTCCTCCCTATGCATCACTTAATCATCAACTTAGAATTTAGCAAATAATGTTAGGGTTTCCTTCGAGAACATCCCTAGGTATAATTCTAGGAAAAGCCCACTGATGCAACACTTGAGAGCCAGAGCCCAGCTCTAGGAACATGGGTTGTTCCTTAGGTTTGCCATAATTTTAATCATCGCCTGTAAATTGTGGTCTGTATTGCATTCAGCTTTAGACTGTCTGTGCTGTTAATACCAGGCAGGCCCGTCCGTGGAAGAAGCATTCTGAGTCGAAGAACAAATGTGAGAATCCCTTCCTTCCATTGTTACGGGGCTAAAACTGTCATCTCTCTGGCACGTGGAAACGCCTTCCAACAGGAACCTGCAGGTCTCCTTTTAATTCAAGAGAGAGTTTCTGGATTCACTGTTTTTGTGTTTCTTCCCGAAAGACTCCACAGAGCCATAAACTAGATCTTCTCTGCCTAGCTTTTATTTCAACAACTTCCTGCAAGACCACTTTTACCCTCATCATATTTTCTTTCTTTCTCTCACTTGCCTACATTTCTTCGATGCTTCTGTATCCGCCCCCCTTGAACATCTTGGAATTTAGTCTTTATTGCTTATAATTTTACCTACTTTTTCCATTTCCTTCCTAAATTCAATTAAATCGCATTTGCCTTCTTCCTGTTTTTAGTCCATTTCTGTTCCTAAATTAAAAATTGTGCCTTAAGGGTGTTCCCCTCCCCACTTCCCCAGTCCCAAGTAATTGTTTGCAATGTTGCTCCAGTCTCCTCCTGCTTTATGGTTGGCACTGTGAGGGGAAGTTGCATCGGCTGACAGATTTTGAACTCCCATTTTGTTTTCTTCTTAAAATAGTTCTGAAGCCTGCTTAGCACTGCATTTCATGAGCAAGGGTGATGACAGTTTGGAGTGGTTAATTCAAATGTGAGGTTAAGAATGCCCTCTTCTGTTAGTGCAGAAAAACCGTAGCCTCGTTCATACATGGTTCGTGGGGTATGATGGGCAGCAGGGCTCCGTGTTTTCCATGTACTTTTTAGGCTTTTTATGTCTTTCGGGATCATAAATTCCCCTCTTGCATCTTTATGCTTTCACCAGAGAGTTCCCAAAAGTAAATTTCCAATTTTATCTTCTGTGTTAGTTTCCTTTTGATGTGGTAACAAATCACCAGAAATGTAATGGCTTAAAACAACAGAAATTTATATTCTCTAATAGTTCTGGAAGCCACAAGTCCAAAATAAGTTGTCTGTGGTTAAAATCAAGGTGTCAGCTGAGCTGGCCCCTTCTGGGGAGGCTCCTGGTGAGAATCTATTCTCACTCTCGTCCAGCTTCTGGGGGCTACTGGCATTCCTTGGCTTGTGGCCACATCACTCCAATCTCTGTTCCAAACTCTGTTCTGTGTCTTCACACTGTCTTCTCTGCAGTGAAATCCTATCCTGCCTCCCTCTCAGGAAGGACTTGTGATTTCACTTAGGGCTCACCCAGGTAATCCAGGATTACCTCCCCATCTCAAGATCCTTAGGGTAATCACATCTACACAGTCCCTGTCACAGATAACAAGGTATCATGCACAGGCTGCAGGGACCTGGACATGGACATCTTTGGGAGCCAATATTCAGCCTCCTGCTCTTCCCCTGATGTGCTACCTTTCCAAGACCGCTTGCATGGGTCACACACACATTTCAAATCCTTTCCCTGCTGTCAGTGTCTGATCTACTCAGGCCTCTTTTTAAGTATATTTGAATTTAGGATTGATTTTCTCTGTTTTAGTTCAGTTATATCTTCTCTTCTCTGTATAATTTTTCCAAAACCCCAGGTCTCCACAAAGGCTTGACGGTAACTTAAGAAATATCTTCTCTAGAAACCGGCATCTACCTTTCTACTTACGGCCTAAAGCATAGGGTTTTACAGTTTTTTCTGTTCTCATTGATGTTTGGAGTAATCTGACTGCCATAATTAAGAAGGATAAATCCTGTGTGAAACAGGCAAATAAACAGTATTCTAATTTGGGACAGTTCTGTTACCTACGCAAAAAGGGCTTTAAAAAGTTAATGATTTAACCTAATGGCTAAAATTACCATAGAAATAACAACCAATTAAACTACAGAGTTATTGGATTTCAGAACTGGCACAGACCACAAGGACCAGAGCTGTCCAACATCTAGTCAGTATCCCTACCTGGCTAGAGCAGAAGAGCCACAAGAGATTGTCTCCTCTGGGAGAATCTACCCTTCAACATCCCCCAAACCGAAAAAAGAGTTTAAAATCGAGAATGAAATTAATTGTCTTTGCCTCCTATTCTGTTTATAAAATAGAAATCATAATATTTAAATAAGAATCATTTAGGAAGTATTAGGTTGGATTAGCCAAAATGTGCCAGTTACTTTGTAATTGAAGTCTTAAGTCCTGTCATTTAACTTTGGTGTGAGGGGTGATGAAGCAGAAGCTTAGTGACAAGCTGTGGTCATATCAATTAATATATTCATATTTAGCAAAGAAATGGAAGATAAAGTATCAAGATATCTGCATCTTGCTCTCAGTATTCTAGGCTGTAGGTACAAGGACTGGCTTTGAGATCTCATGATAATGTAATTGTTTTTATTTGACAGTTAACTTCATCTGTCCCCAATTAACAGGTATAAAAACACATTTTCAGAGCAATAAAATATTGTCAGCAATTATTCTGAAGGTAGGAACATGTACACTGGTAGTCCCTGGGCTCCTACTGCACCCAACTAAGTCAAACAATGGTCATGTCTTTTAATAAAACTCTGTAGGGGCGCCTGGGTGGCTCAGTCGTTAAGCGTCTGCCTTCGGCTCAGGTCATGGTCCCAGGGTCCTGGGATCGAGCCCTGCATCGGGCTCCCTGCTCCGCGGGAAGCCTGCTTCTCCCTCTCCCACTCCCCCTGCTTGTGTTCCCTCTCTCGCTGTGTCTCTCTCTGTCAAATAAATAAATAAAATCTTTAAAAAAAAAAACAAAAAACTCTGCAACTGACTACTGTCCAAATTCGAATAAGCATCACCAAAAATAGACCATCCAAGGTCCAGCACAGGTTGCACACCAAGTACCTGATTGGTCCTGCCTTAAAAAAAAAAAAAAACCCACCTCCATTTTCTTAGTGTCCACTTTATATGCTAGAAAAATGATTATTTTATAAGTGCTATTAAAATAGCCAATACATAGCATTCTAACGCAGACATGGCCACTTAACCCGCTAATAAATCTCGACACCTTCCCTGGTGCTATTCCCTCAGCTTAGAATGATTCCTCTTGTGCCTATACTAACCCTTTCAAGGTCTGTATCAGTCGTCACCACTCTGAAGTTCTTCCGGATCTCCTAAAACAGATCTAGTCACTCCATGGTCAGAAATCTCTTCCTATTTTTAAATACCCATATTTTGTACTTGCCAGTGCTCCTCATCACACACGTGTAAGATGGCAACACAAAGGTACATTTAAGAGCCTGACTTTTGGTTTGTACTGGGCACTGAGGTGGCCTCTGCCATTAACATGTAGTTAACACAATGACTGGCATATCTTTCTTCACATTCATTTTCTTTAAGGAAGAAAAGGATAACATCTAACCTTCTAGGTTTGCCAGAAAAATTAAATGAAACAACGTATGTAAAACACTAAATCTAGCAAATAAGTAATCAATACACGTTAAGCTAATATTATTCTTCCTACGGCAATCTCATTCTGTTTTCGAATGTAAACTTTGTTCATGTAAGAGATTACATATTAGGTGGTTTGTGTCCCTGCAGCTCTCGGACAATGCGTGGCACAGAATAGGTATTCAGAAGGCATTTTTTAAACGAAACTGAATGAAAAATATTAATCAGAAAACATTTGCTGAGCTTCTCCACTGTGAAGGCACAGCAAGAGATGAAAAAGACAGCATTTCTGACTTCATTTTAAGTCTTTAAGGGCTTATTCTAGTTAAAAAACTTAAGTCTAGGTAAAGGGCAGTTAATCTTTAAGTGTTTAGGTACCAGTTAAGAATATATATGTCTATATATTTCCCTCACCAGACTGAGTGAAAGGGACCAAATGTGAATGCTGACTTGGCAAACACAATTATAAATGAGTTAAACTTAAAACTTATTTTTCCTTCCTTCATTTTTTCCAAATAGACTTCCCTCCTCAATTCTTCGTATTTCTTACTCCTACTCAAATTTTTGTTGCCATGGCAATATGTTTCCACCTTGAAATTCTATCACTGGAATGTCTACATTTGGTCTACAACTATTTTTGCTGCTCTCTCTCTTTTAAATTGCTCCTAGAAAAATGCCATTCTCCCCTCTATGATGTAGATGAACTACATAAAGGCCTACCAACCTAAGGCACATTTCTCACCTCAGCCCCCGTACTATACAAGAGTCTCTATGGAGGATTACCTTAGGTGTATTTTAATACTTGATAACAAAAGAAATACAAAACAGACTCTGGGATGTGAACTACATTGGATTCAAACTTGCTCAGATTCAAGCACTTTACCCATTACAAAGAGAACATTTAGAGAACTACTTAACAATCAGAACCAGAAAAAAGAAAGACTGCCAGTAGAAGAATTATCCAACAAGGACTCATTTCTTACCACCTGATCCTGAGTTTGGCTAGACACAGGATTTCTCCTGCCAGAACCTCACGATTGTTAAGGGAACCCTAATTGCTACTGAGGCTCTCCACTGATGTGCTCTAAACCCCACTCCTTCCTAAAAGACTCTTTAATGCTGCTTGATTTACGCTTAATTCCTCTATTTTGAGTTGTGCTGCCAAAGTCCTGAAGATCTGAAACACACCATTACCTCTGAATAGATGGTCGATTGGACTATTCTGAAAAACCGATCAGATTCCGGAGAACACCTGCAAAATGCCACAAGCTAAATGGGTGCCCTCTAATCAAACTACTGGTAGTGACTCATAGAGCAGCTCTTCCCCTGAGCTTTGGAGAGCCAATGGAAGTCCTCGTGACGACCCCAGGAGCACAGCCCAAGTTGAAGGAGGCTTCCAGATGTCAAAAAGGTCACTTTTAGAAAAACTCACAGTTGACAGAGCAATCATAGATTAGGTTCTGGTGTTTCTTCAAGAATTCTAATGCAGAAAGCTCCTCACTAAAGAGCCACACAAGAAGTACCATGAAAATTTCTAGAATGGTTATCCACAAATTGGATCAATACCCCAGAAAATTTGATCCCGTGACACAGTTCTGATCCTTTAGGAAGACCTAACACTGACCAGCCCATAAGGACTCATGTGTATGATCTCTCTAGCCTGCTCAGAGGCCACTGGATTTTCTCTACTGACCCTGCTTATCTTCATACAGGGAAGAAAGCATTCTTTCTTTAAGTCCTAAATCTACAACAGAGTACTTAGAGATGAAATGAACCTATTTTTTTAAAAAGCCTGAATTCCCTCAGCATTTAAAATTCTCTAAAATTAAAATTGGCTATACATAATTTTGCAGCTTACCCTAATGGGTCAAATGATCATGTTTATTTGATTGTTGTGCTTTACTCATCTTCAATTTCTAGCTACATCATTAACATAATATACCATACTGTCATGAATTAATCTTTAACACTGCATTTGAATGCAAACCAAAATTCTGGGCACTGTAATCAATATGCCATGAAAAGCAAAATAACTTCCCAAGGATTTGCAATGTTGAAAAGCAAACATTTTCATTCCTCACCTGAGACGTGTTCTAGTTCCTCAGGGTTGCCCTCCGACAGACTTTGGCAGATCCTTAGATTCTAAACCCTTCTCTGAGAGTTAACCAAGCTGAGTGCCACTATCAATTCTCTCTCTTACAAATCTTTCTCCCCTAAATTTCCTCACTATACAGCAAGGAAGAAAGTCCAGCCAGCTGCAGAAGGTACTCCAGATTCCACTGAGGGATTTCACTGTCAGGACATCCCCTGTTCTCCTTCCAGGGACCACACTGCTGGAGTCATTTCCCTTTCAAACTCAGCAAAATGAAAAGTTGTTTAAAAAGCCTGTTCTAGGGGCGCCTGGGTGGCTCAGTCAGTTAAGCATCTGCCTTCGGCTCAGGTCATAATCCCAGGGTCCTGGGATCGAGCCCCGCATGGGGCTCCCTGCTCAGCGGGAAGCCTGCTTCTCCCTCTCCCACTCCCCCTGTTTGTGTTCCCTCTCTCACTGTGTGTCTCTCTCTCGTCAAATAAATAAATAAAATCTTTAAAAAAAATAAAATAAAAAGCCTGTTCTAAATATAGCACTGCCAATACTGTGAGAAGTATTTGGCGTTTGTGCATACAAAATTATTTATGTATAAAATAACAATACATATAATTTTATGAATATACATATATGCAAATATATACACATCGATTTATATTTTCAGTATATATGTATACATTATATATAAATATGTAATCTATTTACATATGCATAACTACATACATATATGTACATGTAGTCTGTGTGTATGCACACATGTACACACTGATTTTTAAAAATACACTGACACCTACGTGGAGGTGAGCTGCCTTATGAGGCCAGGCATAGCAATGTGTCATTCAAGGAAAATTCCAGTCCAGTGTTCAAAAAATAATTCAGATATTTAGTCAAGTCTCTCAACAGAAAATTAAAATGTGATTGTAATGCGCAATCTACATTCTAAAATGCCCTTTTCCCCATTTTCAAAATCTGAAACACTTGGCAGATCTATCCCTTCCTGCCCACCAAACTTCTTAACTCTCTACCCAAACTTGTCAGAGCGCTTTTTTTTTTTTTTTTTAGCTCTTGGGCTCAATCTCCCTACCCCCATCCCCACACACTCAAAATCAATTATTCTCTCATTTAGCAACAGCTCTCTGCCCTTTCCAGAACAAATCAGAGCACGTTGGATTTCCTGCTTTTTCACTTCTACCCCCCCACCCCGCCACCATCCTCAAAAAGTCCTCTCTCTCCCCTGATCCGGATTCTGTATAACAACCCACGACAACAAAGAAGTTGGCAAAAAAAAAAAAAAAAAAAGGAGAGGCTATGAATCCTTACACATTAATATGTTCTCCTATCTCACACGTCTATCAGAAAATACGCTTAAGATAGCATTTTTTCATCATCTAAGAACATTCCAGAGTTTTGATATCAGATGGACACGTACACATTCTGCAATTTAATTCCTCAACTGAAATGTTAGAAGAATCAAACAAAAACATATATGCTAAAAGACTACAAGTATCTGTTAATTAACACTGTTCTCACCTGGCGTCTTATCTCCTAACATAAACTCAAGTTTTTAGCTTGAAAAGTTTTAAAGTAACTCGGGGACTTTAAAAGTACCTTCCCTAGGGGCTAAATAACACACATATTGCAAACTCATAAGGTAAGCTTTCTGGATACCACATCTCTCAAAGTTATTTCAGCCGGCCTCTATACTGTACTCTCAAGACAAAGGAAAGATCAAAAAATATATATATATATTAAACCTCTACGATCACACCTATAAGTTATGAAGATAAGAGGAGCTTCAGAACCTGTGGACTTCCTGTTATGTGCCTGGAGGACCAATAGATAGCATTATGTTTTTAACTGCACGAAAAATTTCCCCCCCATAGGGAAAACATATGCTTTAAGCAGTGCAGAGGATCTGAGGGATTTCTACTATTGCATGAAGCTGTTTTTTTGGTACCTAGTTCCCATTTAACTGAATTAATTTAATGTCCAGTTTCAACTGCATTGTTTTCCATTTAAATTGCTATTACCTTTGAGGAGTAAAAGCTTCATAGTCTATATGCCGAAAATTACTTGATTCCTCCCAGTCCTTGCCTTAAAGATTTTACCTATGAAGTGAAGGTCAAAGTCGTGTTTGCATTTTTTTTTTTCCTTCAATGGTCTATGTTGGAAATCCTACAGATATTCTCCTGGTGTCATAAACAGATCATTTGTGTATTTCAAATATACTATCGGACTGAAGATGAGCTTAACATCTCTGTAACCACAGAAAACAACCAGTAAAATCAAGAAGCTAGATTATTGTGTAAAAGGTTTAAGATATTTGATTAACAAAGGGCTTTCCAGGGTTTTGATCAATGATTTTAATATTCCTAAAAATCCAGACAACAGCAGTACTGTTCTCACCTCAAGATAATTTTGGCGTGGCTTAATAATACCAAGGGAAAGAGGTCACCAGTTATCCCATATCGCCAAAGAGTATTCATAAGTTAGGGCTGTTCTACTGTGGCTACACAAAAAGCCAGTAGCCAGGGATTAAAAGCAAAAGAGAGAATTAGGCTATTATTATTTCTATTATTTAGACAGGTTGATAATCAAGTTGACCTTTAAGTTAATATTCGACTGTCACATATGCTCATCTCTGATTGCTAAGAAGTGACAAAGGCAGACACACTGAGAAATGAGAGACTGGGTTTTGGAAAGCAGGAGGGAAACAGAGGGGGAAGAGTGTGACATGAGTCTTTCAGATCTTATAAAACTTGTTCCTCTGTTTTGTTGGAGGGAAGAGGGGCGGGACGTGATCCATCTTTTCTTACAGCCAGGAGAAAGGCAGGCTCTTTGGACCATCCATGCCAGAGGTGACAGAACTGGGATTCTATGGACCAATACCATGACACTGTGTCGCAGAAACATAAGCACAGAATCTCAGATTTCTAGTCAGGCTGAGTGAATTCCAGTGAAATGAGCATTCGTTGAGAGCCTACTTTATGCATTGTCATAGGCACTGTGTAAGGCGTCAGCTAACCCAAAAGACCCCCAGTTCAAACTTAAAAAAATAAAAAAAAATTAGAAACTGACATCTCTTCAGATAATTAGAAAAAGAAAATTACCCTAGGAAAATCATGCGCCAAGGGTCCTGATTGGCCAGGAGAGCACAGAGGGAGTATTAACCCCAAGCCCCCCTCGGCAGGGGAGCTTTATGAGGCCCCCAGCAGCCCCAGCGGCCCTGCTGCCAGCCTTTCAGAGGTGAGCTCTGAATCCGACACCACAGCCTCACTGCAACAGCGAGTCTCAGTCTGCACAAAAGATGTGGGATCTTTAGAGACATCATTTAAATGCCAATTTTCATGCTTCCTCTTCTAAGTTATGGCACTTATAACATCAATATTTTAAACAGTTCAAGTATTTTTTAACTTCTAAATGAGTCATTCACTCTCTTAGCAGAGAAGAGGTAAAATAAAATGTCAATGACTAAAACGTGAACTCCTTCTTCAAAGATACAGTTAAGTACATTTCTCACGATTCAATGGTAATTGGCTTAGAACTTGAAAATACAATGCTGCACCTGACAATGGGAATTCACTGGGCTCCACAGGAATCCAAAGGCTGCCGCAGAAAGTGGACCCAGTACGATGGGAATTACACTTACTCTACTTCTTAGGTAATTTCCTCACAACTCTCACTGAGTTTTATTTGTGCCATTCAGAATTCACACGCACCTACTCACCAATTCTGGGTACTAACAATTGCTGTCTCCAGACCGCCGCGCCCAAGGACTCCCCTGCCCAACCCAGCACATCAGCCGGGGCAGACTGTCCCACAGGGTCTCACAGCCGCCACATGAGGCCTTCCGTAGCTCCATGACAGAAGGGAGCTTCTGTGGTTTAGATGGTAGCACCTTCAAAGTCACAGTCAGAAGAAGCCTAGTGAGAAGTCAGAACCTCACTTTGGATCAGTGGTTCTCAAAATGCTGGAAGCATGGGAATCCCCTGGGGGGTTGTGCTTTACACCCAAGTTCCTTTTTCCTGTTCCCAGAGAGTCTGGGGCAGGAACCCAGGGGATTTTGTAGCCCCAGGCAGCAGAGCACATTCTGAAAAGGGCTACCTTCCATGCCCCGGGTTTCCAAGTCCTGAGATTAAACCCTCCCCACCATTCGACCTGGCTCACAATCTGATCTTCAATGTCAAGCAAGAACACCTGCATTCTCTGGCCATCCCTTAGAAAGTTATCCAACCGTACTCCATCTGAGCAAAAACGTCATTTCTCAGTTTTCCAATGTGAAAAATGATGATCACATTCTATCTCCTCACTGAATTGTAACAAACAGCAAATAATAATGCACAAGGAAGTGCTCTGAAGCACACAAAGGGTATTCACAAGCTGTAACATGGTACTCAGGTAGAGCACGCCCAACTCTTTAAATAATAAAGCACATCAGTGTAAAATCCTGAAACTTGAATTATACATATAACTTCATCTTTCAGGGTTCTCCCATGTAGATCTGTTCCATGTCCCTCCCCCCTCGGTTTTTATTTTAATGAATGAATAAATAACTAGGAACCAAAGACGTTGTACAAGGATCACTTATTTTGCAAAAACTAATCAGACTAAATCACCACTTTTAACTCATCAAAGACAAAGAACAAATGGCTTAGTTTTAAGAACACATGTCGTTTCTCTGAATTACCCAAGTAGTAGTAGCTCTGCAGAATTGGGCTAAATTCACTGCACATCTACAGTACTGAATGATTTCCATAAAATAAGAGTGTCTCTCTAGACTCACACACCATTGTAAGACTCTGAGAACATGACAGAGCAGCACTCAAATAACTCTCTGGGTCCATAAAAATAATGGGCCCAAAGTAATCCCATGGATTATTCCCAGAGTGTTACAGAGACTTACAATGAAATCATATTAAGTAAATGAAATGGTATAAGGAATCTGAAAGGGTGTGAAGCATGAAACTCAAATGTCTAGCCACTTAACTATAACACAGCTTTTATGTGAACAAATATCAATAACTCCAAATTTATCTAAATGAATTCTGGAACAGCAGAACAGGCTTGAAAATTCAGTACCACAGCAAGAATTGGGAATAGCACAAATGAGAAGGCACGGAAAAGAAGGAGAGAAGCCAATATGTCAGCTAAGAGTGAGGAGAACCCCAGAGACAATGGATCACCCCCCACCCCACCAAAACAGCAGTACTAGGCCAACATTCTTCCTTTATATGACAAGTGATGGTGCTCTGTTGTCCAAACAAAAGGATGAATTATACCCTCTTTTACTCTGAAAAATCTGCTCTCCAATGGCAGCCTATACAAGGATAAGCCCCGGTCCCATCAGTGTTCTTTCACACTATCTCCACCCACTCAAGACTGTTTCATCTTCTCTATACCTGCTCTCCAAACTCTTCCATCAAAACTCAGTTCTACTTCCATCCATATCATCAGGTCAGCATTTCCTTGTCCCACTAAGATATATCACTAAAGTCCGTGATGATTTCTGGGGACCCCATCTGTCCACAGCTCTACTGAATATCCTAAACTGTGTACGGGACATATCGGCATTTGAAATATGCATACGGTTAAACCCTTTAGCTGAAGGCTAAGTGTTGGAAGGCCAGGGTTATAATCTCCCAACTGCCACTGATGATCTGGGCTCTAGGCAAGTGACTGCATTATTATGTTGCCAATTGTTCACGTGAAAAATGGTGATCACAATACCCTATACCATCTTCTCATTATATTTATGCAAGCATCAAATAGTAACAGATAATAAGGTACTCTGGATTACACAGGGGGATACATACAGATGCTGAGTAGCACTTTGCCACCACTTTTCTTCAGACTACGAAATCTGAAGAAGAAAATACATTTCTAATACCAACAAATGCAAGGCTAGATTAACCAAATCAGATTCAGTCAACTAATCAATAGACAATATTATTTCAATAAATATTTTTCATGAAACATGACAATTAAATAATGAGAATGATTCTTCAAGAATCATTGATTTCCCATGATTATTTCACCTCAGATATTTCTAGCATTCGTTAACTGGCAACCTAGTATTACAGAAAACATCTTTTTTTTTTTTTTTTAGTTCAAACACAGCTGGTTCTGACACTGAGAAGCAGGTTGATCTTGGGAGAAGTTACTTAACCATTGCTAATTACAACTGGCCTCACTGGTAGAGAGGACCACTGTAGGATTACTAGGAGCATTTGAGGAGATGATATAAATGATCAAACACACTGTGTCAGTGTTCTTATATGCTACTCTTCGTAGCTATTCCTTTTGGGATATTTAATATTAGGATCATCTTCCAAATAAACTGTGGGGGCTCCTTCATGTTAGGCTACTGCCTACCTAGATCCCTAACAACTTGCACCATAAATGATTGTTTTGAGACTGAATTCACAAATGAATGGGGTTGAAATCAAACAGTTAATATACATAATGCAGTTTGAGCTAAATTAAGTGCTAAATTAGATGGGTAGTGACTATAGGTTAATTCAATAAAAGTGCAGAGAAGAGAGAGATCAATGGGAATATACTTTATGGAAGAGAGATGCTGTGCTGGGACATGCAGGATAACCACGACCAAAATCAGCTACAGGAACAGAGAGGGTATTAGGATGAAGCAACAGCAAGCAGCTAGTAAATATTATATATATTAACTCCTTTATTTCCCAGAAACTCCACAAGGTAGGGACTATTATAATCCCCATTTTATAGATGAAGAAACCGAGAGAGAGATTAACTAGCTTGCTCAGGTCACAGAAAAAAATGTTGGAGCCAGAACATAAATATAGCCAGTCTAGCTCCAGAGTTCACGCACTTAACCAAAGAATCACTGAGCTGAGCCCCAACATATTGAAGCAGGAAAGTGAGTAGACCTCACTGTGGCAGCTGTAAACAAAAAAAAAAAAAAAAAAAAAAAAAGAATACACTCTGACTAGTTGAATCGGAGAGAGAATACATTTTTAAATATCGGCTCAGAAAATCTCTTGGTAGGTCAGAGAAGCATGCTTAAATTCTACATAGCAAGGAACAATACGGGTGGAGGAAAGCCAGACCACATCACAAGTCTCTTCCAGTGAAAATACCACTGTCCCTGTATTCCAGCATTTGATGCCAGAGCGTCTGTCACAACCTCCTCCAAACAGCCAGACGTTCCCGCCACTGCGCTTACCCCAACAGCAGTCTTCCCATAAGCAGGCAGCCCTGCATTGCCACCTTCTGCATCCCTCCAGTGCGTCGTACAACTGACTGGCAACGAGTCTATACCCTAGCTGTACGAGTCTAGGAAGTGCAGGGGTTTCTGTTTTTGTTATTTTTAAAGATTCTATTTCAGGGGGATTGGAATCACAATATGGGAAGCCAGCAAAAAGTCAAGATGATAAAAGATGTCAAGCAATCACAAAAGAGCATTACACACTCTGATAACACGCTGAGAAGGTTTGGTGAATCATGTCAGCTACATAAAGTAGGGTCAGATCATGTAGGTACGACTTTACTTCATTTGAAAACAATTTACTCTAACAAAGGCCATAGGTCTCTTAAAATAGCAAGGCATTTTTCAGGGCATAAAGATGATAATTTATGTAATCCGAAAACTAGTGATATCAATTACTTGGTGGCTTTCTTCCCCAACTATTTCAAAATGTTATAGCATAACCATATGCATTACTTTTCCTATAAGAAAAAGCAAAAGATATTAACTTAAGAAATCAGTCACATTATAGATCATATACTATTTTTGCCTCTCCTAGTTTTCTTACTATTTTTGTAAGGATCATTTTTCAAAACAATGGAAATTTTGAATGGTGGCAATATAACTCTCTTTGTGGAAAGAGAAATTTAAAATATTCACTAGAAAAATTGCTTTGTTTTATGAAATACAAAGTTATTTTTAAACCATTACTCCTTTAACTATCATGGCCATATGTGTTTCTGAACAATATTTCAAATGCCTTCTACAGTAACAAGTGTTTCTAGTTCCGTACGTTTAAGCAAAGTTAGCTATATTTGATGAGATACAGTACCTCTGAATAAGTCCAAGAATAAAGAACTAAAGACATTATTTTTAAATGTGAATTATGTTAAAGGCAGGTATATAGTAACATAATATCAATATAGGTTTATTGTGTAAACATACAGATGGACAGTACCATTTTTTAATGGATAATGGAGTCTTATGAAACAGTATAACTTTGGAGTATCAAGTCTTTCTTTCAAGATCTATGTGAATAACTAGGCATATATTTTAACTTACATACACCATGTCATATACATATATCATTTTATATCATTAAATTAAGAAGAAATTCAAACTACAATAACTGCAAGAGCAGTTACTTTGTATTGCTTAATACATAGTGCACTATGTTAAGCCTATGTATACAATTTCATTTATTCTATCTGAATTCCATACCCCTTACTATACCTGAATTTAAATATAGGGAAATGTTTCACCTCCTTCTCAAAAACATTTCTGTAGTTCAAAAACCCTGCAAAGAAATGTGAATATACCCCAAGGAGAATAATCCAAGGAGGAGAGATTAAGGCAACATCTCCACTTATATGTATTTGTGGAATGTCAATGTGGAAATTAGAAGCCGCTGTGGTACAAACCATAAGAGACTCTTAATCTCAGGAAACAAACTGAGGGTTGCTGGAGTGGAGCGGGGTGGGAGGGATGGGGTGGCTGGGTGATGGACATTGGGGAGGGTATGTACTATGGTGAGCACTGTGAATTGTGTAAGACTGATGAATCACAGACCTGTACCCCTGAAACAAATAATACATTATATGTTAATAAAAAAATTAAAAAAAAAAAAAGAGGCCACTATGGCAATAAAATTTGGTGGGAGGGAGATGAGAGCAAATGACAGCAATAGTCATGCAATGAGAACAGAAAGAGAGAACTGTCTTTATATCTAATTTATGACTCAATAAAACAATAGACATTAACGGTTTTAGCATATTACTGATATTTATTTATCATAGTAATAATGATGATGTATATGAAAATCATTTTCCCTTGCAAAGTGGTTGAGGATAAAAAACTGAAACTTCCAACAATATAAGTTTTTATTGGGGTGCCTGGCTGGCTCAGTAGGTAGAGTTTGTGACTCTTGATCTTAGAGTAGAGAGTTCAAGCCCCACGTTGGGGATAGAACTTAAAAATTTTCAAAACAAAAATTTAAAAAAAAAAAAAAGTTTTCATTGAATACAATATTGACTGGGGTGGGGGGGACATATCCTGTGCATGAGAAGATCATGTGTATGGGCCTAAAAACAATGTCCAAACTGTCAGGTCCCTAAAATGTGCCCAAAGCCACTGTACTGTTCATAGAAAATACTTCACCTCAAATGCCTTGCTTGTTCTTTTAGTGAACACAATAATATATTGATGATCCATTTTTAAACCATCTGAATACTCATCTTCATATGAAATTCATAACAAAACCTGAAGCAACCCAAGAGATGTATTCTACTTCTTGGTTAGAGCTGACTGAGACAAAGGAGGTTAGAGGTTTTAAACCTACAATTGTGTTCATTTCTTTCACATTGAAAACAAAAAAGTATACACCTGGGGTTTAAAAAAACAAAACAAACCTAAGAAAAGTACATTCTTTTTCTTAATTTTGAAGAATAAGATTGTCTTATTTAGCAGATATAGGCTTTAAGAGTGAATACTTTCAATCATCATCCTCATGGCTTCACTGAAAAAGATATAATTAGTTACGACAGGAGCACAGCAATGAAACTGAAGTTTGAGAGTTGGAAAGAGGATTGATCATGGGAACTATAAGTCATCTGAACATCAAAGTTCATCTACGATTGACAAGAAGTAGATATTCTTTTACTAAGAAAATCTTCTGACAATATTCCCTTCAGACAAGAAAAAGGACTAACCAGTGGATCAGAGACAGACTCATTTTTCCACAGTCCACAGACACGACCAGTCAGCAAGATATTAAATTGATCAAACTTTCCACCAGGTGGAATATGCCTTGGTAGCAAAGTATGCATTGTCCTCAGTGATGACTCTGACATAATTTGTAAAGCAGTAAAAAAAAAAAAAAAGCAAGAGTGGACATCTTTATGTTGTTACATATTTATAAAATTCTGGGCTCTCAAGATCCTATGACAGAGACCAAGAAGTTTTCTAGAAGGTGAATCTGATATGTGGTGTCAGCTCTGCTCCATTAGATTTCCGAAACTGATAGACACACAGTGAAATACAATTTTGCCCATATGATGACCAGGGAATATTTTTGTAATTTCTACCTACTGTTAAATACCTGCAAACATTATTTTATATTAAAACAAACATATAGTAAAAAATGTTTTTTAATCCTATGCAATTAAAAGAGAGACCCAAGAGTTCATATTTACTGCAGACTACTGAAATGGCCACGAGCCTCTCTAGGTAAATTCGCATTTATTGGCATGCTCAACTAAAACTTTCTGTAAAATCTGCTTAAATCCTTCTTAAACATCAATATTATAGTGGGAGTTATTTTATATCGGATTGTTTGCAATATTCTAGTTAAAACAGCTATCAAAGTTGAGCAACAAAGAAAGCTTGCAATAGTGAAAAGATTCTGATTCACAAGACACGGACTCAGTTCCATCCCTGTTACTTACTGGTGGTGTGACCTCAACATACAAGATCTCTGCGGTTTTCTTTAGTAATGGGGATGACATTGCATACTCAAGGGTTTACTTAGGTGCAAAAGCATGTAGGACTGTTATGTCCTATAAACAAATGATCTTATCATTATGCAATGTTCCACTTTATCTCTGGCTATATTCCTTTTTCTGAAGTCTATTTTGTCTAATATTAATACAGGAAGCACAGTTTTGTTTTTGTTGTTGTGATTTAGGATATACGTATCTTTTTCTATCCTTTTACTTTCTGTTTGTTTAAAAGAATGTTTAGTATAGATTTATTATGTTCCTGGAAGAAAATATCCTAAACTATTAACAGCTTTTATTGCAAGATAATGTGATCATGCCTTTAATTTCATCTTGAAAAGTTTTTTTATATATTTAAATTCTTTAATAATAAAAATGTTATCAGACATAAGAATTCCAGTGTCTGATCTGGAGAAGGACAAGCCTTGTCCACAATCAACAAGATAGGGATGACCTACACCCAAGTGACCTCACGTTTCACACAAAACTTCTTCCTCCAGAGTCAGAAGAAGGGTGTTGTTAAAGCCAACATTTATTTAAGAAGTATCTACTGTAAGTAAAAATAGGGCCATTTACTCACACATGGTTGTTGCTATAACAAGCAGGCTTTTTAAAAAGTCAAGTCCCATGTGAGGCCATTTGAAATGATTTCTGCTAAAGTCTTCCTTCAGCCACTCGGTTCAATAATCCATACAAGCTCTCTGGTACAGTTATGAATCATCAGTTCTCTGGGCTTTTAAACTTATTTTTAGGGGCGCCTGGGTGGCTCAGTTGTTAGGCGTCTGCCTTCGGCTCGGGTCATGATCCCAGAGTCCTGGGATTGAGCCCCGCATTGGGCTCCCTGCTCAGCGGGAAGCCTGCTTCTCCCTCTCCCACTCCCCCTGCTTGTGTTCCCTCTCTCGCTGTGTCTCTCTCTGTCAAATAAATAAATAAAATCTTTAAAAAAAAAAAAACTTATTTTTATTTTTAATTGAGGTAATGAACACAAAATATAAAATTTACCCACAACCATCTCTATATGTGCAGGTCAGTAGTGTTAACCACATTTACATTGCTCTATAACAGACCTTTTTTCATCTTGCAAAACTGAAACTCGACACCATCAAACAACTGCCCACATCCCAGTCCACCAAATCCCTGACAACCACCATTCTCTTTTCTGCTTCATGATTTTGTCTACTCTTGATTCTATCCTGTTACTCACTACGTACCTGTATCTTTATATTTAAAGAAAACATCTTACAGGTGGCGTGTAGTTAGGTCTTGCTTTTATTCCCAAGCTGACAATCTATCTTTTAAATGGAGTGCTTAAACTCTTTCTGTTCCACACGATTATTTACATATAACGTTTAAATAACTTGCTCTTTGTTTTCTATTTCCCCTATCTGCTCTTTGTTCATCTTTCCTCTTTCCTGCCTTCATTCAGAGAAAATGGAGTATTTTTAAAAATGCTTCCAGTTCATTTCCACCGTTGGTTTATTAACTACATTGGCTGTTTTACTGTGTGTGTGTGTGTTTGCTTTAGGATTTACAACATACACCTTTAACTTAATACCATCTCCCTTCACATAATACCATATCCGATGGTATATTTCCTTCCATGCCCCCATCTCTGTGTGACTGCTGTTGCTCATTCAATATGTTATAAACTCCACAATGTGTTATGTTTGCTTTGCATAATTTTCTTTTAAAAAGATTTTTTACATCTTTTATATTTGCCTACATACTTACCATTTTGAGTGCTCTTAGACATTTCCTTGTGCAGATCCAGATTTCTATCCAGTGTCCTTTTCCTTTTACCTAAGTAAGTGACTTTCTTCTGTCTTGCATGGTATCTGATAAGAAGTCTGATTTTTGCACCTTTGTATACCAGATATATTCCCCTCTTCTCCATTGGCTGCTTTTAAGACTGTTCTTCATTACCTGTTTCCAGCAATTTGATTATTTTATGCTTTGGTGTGGTTTCTTCTGCTTGGGGCTAACTGAATTTCTTGCATATGTGGGTTTTCCTCTTATTTGGATAATGTCTAGCCATAAGTTCTTCAAATTATTTTTACTGACCCTGCCTATCCTGACAGTTCCATTGTACATATGATAGACTACTTGAGATTGTTCCACAGGTCACAGAGGTTTTGTTCATTTTGTCTTTTTTTCTGTCTGATCAATCCAATCAATTATGATCAATTGCCAGATAGTGGAACCTTTACATTATTGAAGGCTAGATCTTGTTGTGTCTTCTGGTAGAGTGCTGGATTTTGCTCTGGCATAATTAAGTAACTTCCAGGTCAGTTTGACACTTTCAGGGTTTGCTTCTCATGTCCTTCATGACAAAACCCAGTCCAGACGACTGTGGGACGAATTCAGCCCCATTACTAACCTGTGGCCCTTCTGAGACCCCTACCAAATGCCCCCATGTACAAAGGGGTCTCTCCATTCTGGTCTGTGGGAACTGTATGTGAGCCCTAAGAATTGCTCCAGAGGGGCACCTGGGTGGCTCAGTCAGTTAAGCATCTGACTTTGGCACAGGTCATGATCTCAGGGTCCTGGGATTGAGCCCAGAGTCAAGCTCTGCGCTCAGTGGGGAGTCTGCTTGTCCCTCTCCCTCTGCCCCTCCCCCATACTTATGTGTGCATGCTCTCTCACATGCTCTCCCTCTTTCTCTCTGTCTCCCCCTCTCAAACAAATAAAATCTTTAAAAAAAAAAAAAAAAACTGTTCCACCTATTGCCTTCCTTGTTCTTTCCTTGTTTTCCTCCACACACAGGTAGATCATTACTTAGCCAAACCCTTCTGAGAGGGTCACTTTTGAGGATCTCTGGAGCTCTCTCCATACAATTCCTTCCTCTCTGTTATTGTTCCCCTTAAAAACCAGTTGCCTTGACCTTTCCCAAGTTCCCATCCCTGCCCGCCTAACTCAGTGGCTGCTAGGCCCTATTTGGGTTCCTCCCCCTGCTTTGCCTTTAGGCAGAAGGCTATGGCACTAGCAAAGTTCACCTCCTTTTCTGCCCTACTCCCAAGGATCACAGTCCTTAACTGCCTGTTGTTGCTCAGTATGTAAAAACATTTCATATATTTTAGTCTGGCTTTCTAGTTATTTATGGTACGAGGTCAATTCCCATAGCAATTAATCCCCCGTGGTCCAAAGCAAAAGTCCCCCAAGGGTTAAATAAGCTATAATCACAGTTATAAACTGTGAATCAGTATGCAAATATTAGCACATGAAAACACATCTAGATAAAGAGCAACTCTTGCCTCATGGTCCAGATTTTGTTTTTGAAATTCTACCACAAAGACCAGTACACGAAGGCACACACAATCATGCATTAGCTGAAATATTCCAGAGAGGTTAATTTTCCCTCAACTTGAAATTTCCAAATTACTCAGAGCATGAAATCTCTTTAAGAAGTGTTCCTTTTTACAAAGCACTGACCCTATAAAAATGCAAATGACTCCCGGAAAGAATAGCACTTTACATTTTCCTCAATTAAGGAGACTCCAGTTAGAACCGGTCATCTGTGGGTACCCTGAGCCATCACAGCACCAAGGGTTGGGAGTGGAGAATTAAGCTGAAGGAGAAAGTACATTGCTTAACGGGAAAGAAGGAGGGCAGAATTATCAACTTCATAGCTTTGCCCAGGGCAGCCCCCAAGGGAAAGGATTTGTCTGCCTGCTATATTTCCCTTGGGTCCTATCTGTAATTACTATCACAGCTCATTGATTTTCAATTCCTTCTATTAATACATTTATTGGCCATTCTGACATTATTAAAATCAGTCCAACTCTGCTTCTTTAGTGGAGGATAGCTCTTCCTAAAAATGAGTTTTGCAAGTACAGATATTTTTTCCTGCCTTTTTTTTTTTTTTAAATGGTCTTCTTGGATTAGGAATAACACAGCTTCTGCATATGTTTTCCTTTGAAGCCAGGGAGTGACAGGCAAAGATTTCACTACAGATCAAAGGTTCTCAAGCAGTGGGTCATTGGAGAATATTAAACGATAAGCAAATTCATATGTCTAAGATAATTCTACGAATTTACTAGCTCCGCTGGCTTCTGTTCCACAGTAGGGGAGGTAATAATGAGCTTCTGTTAAAGGGCACGGCAAGTGGCAGTTTTACAATGCCTTTTCTTTTCTTCTGATAAAGTAATTAAAGTAACACTGTCTTGCTAAGCTTTTACACACAGATATATATTAAACCTTTTATGTTAAATTAAACATACGGTTTTACTGAGGAAAAGAAAAAGGTTTGTTGTTGGGTTTTTTTTTTTTTTCTCTCTCTCTCTAAAGCTACTAAATTTTAATGTAACTGCCTGTCTTAAACATTCCATAGCACATGTCTAGGTGCAGCTACAATACTTGCACCTGTCTATTTCTTTATTAAGCCTAAAGATTGGGGTCTTTTCCAAAATAGCACCTGTCTCAAAATCCTCAGTATTCTACAGTCTGGCCCTGGCTCTCACTTACAATAAATAGCATCTGAATCACTATTTATTGAGCCCTGCCTAGCTATAAGCTCCTTGTACTGAGATGATGAGGAATAATGAGAAGCATAAAGCAAAACTCCACTCTACAGGAAGGTACACTATAGTTGACTTAATGGTGCTAGTCAGTCCTTTGTGATACAGAAATGCCTTCCCCGCCTTGTTATGAATGCCCTGCAGAATGCTTTGCAAAAGTTACTGCAAGCTGCCTCTAGGAAAAGGACCATCACTCCCTTCTGTCCTTTTTTTCTTTTCAAGATTTTATTTATTTGACAGAGAAAGAGAGAGAGAGAGAGCACAAGCAGGGGGAGCAGCAGAGGGAGAGGGAGAAGCAGGCTCTCTGCTGAGCAGGGAGCCTGATGCGGGGCTCAATCCCAGGACCCTGGGATCATGACCTGAGCTGAAGGCAGACACTAACCTACTGAGTCACCCAGGCGCCCCTCTTCTGTCCTATCTCTAAAATTAAGGAGCTCATAGGAATCCCTGGCCTGACATCTTCTGGTACTAAGCCATTCAAGCTAGTGAGCTGCAAGGCCAGGAACAATTAAATCTGTCTGCTGCCACACCGGCATCCTTCGGTGCTCCACAGCTGTGGTCAAGTGGCATGGGGCTTTGTCCCCCAGCGGAACGCACAACGGTCTTCTACGACCCAATCACTGACTGCTCGGAACACAAAACTGGCAAAACACCCAATGTCTTTCTCCCTCTCTCTCTCTGCTCCACTCTTGCTTCCACTCTCTACCTAAAGGCCCACGGCTCAGAAATGCACCTGCCCTCAGGGGAAGGGAGAGGAGGGGTGACCACAGGCCTGAGCATGGCTGTGGCTGGGGGAGGGCCTCGGGTCAGCTCCTTACCTGCACTCAGGGAACAGTGAGGGGGGCTGGGTGACGCATGCTTCCTGCAGGACTCCCTCTGACGCCTGTGCACCGATGAATTTTTCTGTTTTTATGTAGAGGGCTTCTTCTCTTTTTTAAACATTTTACTTTCAAGAATCTCAAATATATACAAAATTAGGCAGAACGGTTACACGAGACCCCCCCCCCCCCCCCCCCGGTACAGGTTGTGTAGCTTCAATAATGATGGACTCCTGGCCAGTCTTAGCTCGTCTTCCTCCCCATCCATTCTGCCCTCCCGCCTCACTTTGCAGCAAATCCCAGACACCTAATCATCTCACCTGTAAATATAGCAGTAAGTATCTCAGAAGCGTACAAACTCAGAACTTTTTTAAAAAATTGTGGCCAGATACCACTGTCACACCAAAATAGGATGTCATTTTTGTGTTAATATAATCATTGATTTCTGGCTCCATTATCCCATTTTTTATGTGATAAAATCTAATCAGAATTTGAAATATTTCTCCAGATACGCTTAAATAAAAATTCAAATAAAAAATAAGGGTTGCACTTGGAGATTTACCTTAAATCTTCTTTTACAATTCTAAATGAATCCAGATGTTTAATCTCTACTAAATACGTTATGAGACTTGCATCCATGGAAACTGAAACAATGGGGCCCTTTTTATTCCTGCTTTTCTTCAAAGGGAGAACATTTATTCAGCATCCACCGCATGCAGGCAGGCTCTTAGGAGGCTGCAGTTCACTTCACTTCCCAGAAGAGGAGAAACAGGTGGATAGAGACCAAGGGGACCCACACGGCTGGCCCCTGGCAGAGTGAACATCTGAACTTGGGTCTGTCCCCTTTTAAAGTCGATGTATTTCTACCTCCACACACAGGCAGCTTCCTTGTGGTAGGACTGTTAAACTCCCAATGGGAAATGCTTTTTCTCACTCCTGGCCCATTACCAGACTCAAAGAATGTCAGTGGAACCCGGGCCAGTCTTAACACCCCCACTGTACAGATGAGGACATAGAGGCCTGGAGTTACGGAGTCACTTCCCAAAGCCATTCAAGCTGGTGAGCTGCAAGGCCAGGAACAAAAATCACATTTTATGTCTTTGAGGCAGTACCCTTTCTCTGTCACCGCCTTATCTCTGGGTGGAATCATTCCAGTCCTCTTCCTCCTGCTTTAGTCCTTTGCTTAATAACATGTGAGAACATCCAAAGGCTGACAGCATCTGGGAAGCTCTTGTAACAGCAGGACACAAGCACCAAAGGTCACAGTCAAAGTCATTCCAACCCTCCTTGCTGTGCCCCTGAAGCGTATCACAAGAGCTCACGCCCTTCCCACGGACTGCTTAGCAGCATGTGCTGCGTTACCGACAAGCCCGAAGGAAACTGAAGTCACGTTTCAAGAGACTACAATAATCATCTACTTAGGTATCATAAAACTAAGGATGCAGGAGTCACAGAATTCCAAACAGAAGGCAGGCACACAGAGTTGGTGTCCATATGTTACTGTACCTGTTCAGTTCACATAGCTACAAGATGAACACCATGCCACCAATGAGAATGTCTGTTTCCAACATTTCCAATTTTTATTTTTTTGTTCACAACAACCCTAGGAAGTTGACAGAGCGGGTTTATAACGAGCTAATGACTGGTTTCATATTTTTCCACCATGCCAGTTATAATGCCCAGACAAGCAAAGCATGTATTTCTTAACCACTCGCCAGGTGCCAGGACCTACAAGAAAAATACAAGAAACAATTCTTGTCCTCCAAGAGCTTACAATCTGATTGAAGAGCTATGACCACCTTCACACACCATAAAACTATTAAGAGAATGAGGCAAGGCAGCCAGAACTTTTCAGAGAAGAGAGAAAGCAGAGTGGCAAACCTAGACCCATTCCACAGTCCTTCTTCCAGCTCCGAAATGTGGTCATCGGGTCCTGAATTCCTTGGAAGGCTGGGGGGATATGTATAGACCAGCTGACAGGGACTATTTATAGCCAGGAGAGGAGAACAGACATATGCGTGCATGCTGCACTGAAAAAGGAGGGCCATGTAAGGTACTGTATCTTTACAATGCCGCCCGGGGCCTGAAAGACACACAAAACTTTTCTTCCCCAAAACACTGGACGTTTAATGTCTATGTCCTAAAAACACCCTTGAAATTAGGTCTTCCAGAGTGATTACAGAATCCAATCCTTGACATCAAGCTCAGGCATTCTCATTCATTGTTGTGATGCACAGATTCATTTCTATAACTTTGTGTTCATTGTTAGTAATATCTCACATCTTTTTCAGAAGCCCATAATCACACATAGGATTATCTTAATTTCACCACTGTTTACAGTTTCTTATAAAAATAATCAAACTTCAACCAGCTTTTAACAGGAAATGAGGAAAGAGTCCTATAAGATGGAAATAAGGAAATGTTTAGAATTCTAGTATTCCTTATCTAACTAAAATAGTTCTGGTTCTGAAGTGATACCATATATCACCCATCCCCATTATACCCCAATTAAAAACTCCAGTAAAATGACCAAAAGCGAAGTTCCCTAAAAATCTAGATTTCATCCCTAATTTTAAAGAAGAATGGATTTGAAATATTATAAATGACTAAATACAAATTACTGTACTCCATAAATAATTAGGTCATAATACATTTCATTAAACACTGGGCTGCTTCTCTTAAAGCTTTACTGTAAAAGAGAACAAAATTATATCTGCCATATATTTAAGAAGTACATACAAAGCTTAGGAAAAGAATAAAATCAAGTTTCTACTTGCCTTCAACATGCACAATCTAAATTAGGGTTAAAATACTAACAACAGCTCCACTCACAAGGAGGAAAATTGATTTTAATGACTAAGCATTAAGTAAAACCTATGAACCTACCATTTTTCCTGTCCCTATCTGAGGGCAGTAAATAATGTCTAGAAGTAATGTGGCATGAGGTTCGTATTCACAATGTAAAACCCCTGGGAATCATGGCTTTTGTTTTTTGTGCATCTAAATCCTTCATGCAAACCTTACCTTACCCCTGAAAACTGACAGTAAAGGAGAAGTATCCTGACATCCTCAAAGATTCCCTGAGCTAATAACAACGATACACCATCCTGGCTCCAACCAGTGGCGCAAGTAGTACTCTCTGTTCTTCTCTGCCGTCCTCCAACATGCATGACTTGAGTAGATTTACTGCTATTCAAGTTGAAGAACATCTCGTGAAATAAAAGCAACAATGTGGAATATACCACTCTTTCACTTTTCCATCAGCAACGGAAAAACGTTATCCTCTGTGAATGAGATACTCTGGTCTGTGTGGTGTGTTCTACACACCAACTTAAACACGTGGTGTGTAGAAATTTATTTTATGAAACTGATGCTCATGCACTTAGATTAAGAAAACAGAAATTCCAAAGAAATAAAACAAATCCTTCTTATGTTAGGTTCAACAGCAAAGGTAAAAACTACTTGGCTTGGAAGACATAGAGTTTAACTTGGTGAGTAGGCTAGAAAATCCAGGTGAACACAGGACTTTTTCTGAAGCCTTGTCTACAATGAACAAATAATACCAATCGCCACCACACAGTGTTTTCGATCACGATGCTCTGCTAAGTGTTAGGTCGAACCTATGTGATTCTGTCGTCATGTCATGCACAGAACGGAGAAGGTGTGTTATTGGCTGACGTACCCCACAAAGTTCACTGCAGAGCTACAACAATCAACACTGAATATAAACTGTTTCAGACACAGGCTTAGCGTGAAGAAGAGAACTATACATTGAGATGCCATACATCTTGCCACAGATTGCTCAGGGATGGGGAAGTTATTGGAGAAACCCTCTACATGCCACCATCTGGATTCATGCCCTCAGTTCCTCATTATGAAGTCCCTCTCATACATCAGCATCCGAACCCCTTGAATGGAGTCCCACATGAACTCATGCACACAGATTTCTTAAGTGAAATTTTATTTACATTTAAAATGTCTTCTGGTTGCTCACTTACAAAACATTGCCAATGTTTTGCTTTTTTTTTGGTAAGAGATACATTAATAAGATTAAGATTAAATATTTACTTAATTTACCCTTGTTTCGGACATCTGTAGTGTCTCAGTGGTTGTGAGTTAGTAACACAGGTAGGCAGTGTGCCCTCGGGCACGCGGTCTGGGCTTTCTCACTTAAATACAAAACGGGGTCAGCCAATGCTGCAAGCAGTCACATTGCCCTTATTATAATTTTAACTAGTGAAGCTACAAGTGTTAACAATTACAAAATCACCTAACTTCTTTTAAAAAAGAAATCCAGCTGTGTTCTTAAGTCTTCATATTTTCACTAGCCATGCGTTAATTTGTCAATTTTGCTATGTATTGTTATACAAGTCTTCTTTTGCTTTATTTGCATTTCAAACTCACCAACTTAAATTTCATCAACTGTCCTCTAGTCCTCATGGTATATAAAAGGGTAAATACAAATGTCACAAGAAAAATCAATCCAACAAACAGGAACATTCCCATACCTGTACTCCGTAACTTCCTAAGAAAGAAACAAGCCATTTTGGCATGGAGGTTATATTCCTATCTTATTTTTTAATAATTCCTCTTTGCTTTGGATTTTTATTAGCTTTTCAAAACCTTCGCTAACTTAAAACCATATGGTTCTTATAAGGTCACTGTGTCTTCCTAGTTTCAGGAAGTTGTCTTTTCCAAGTTAGTAATGTTTGAGGTTGCAAATGGATGAGGATCAACCAGTCTCAGATGATCTTTACTTGAGAGAAAAAAGCATAGGCCAGCAAACGTCAAGATGCTCTGGAAATGACTGCCGCTATCATAAAGAGAAGAGGGCGGCATCGTTGGAAACTTACCCCTTGTTCAGATTCCAAAAGCTCTGTTTTGACTCTGACTGACGGCATCCCATCAAGCATTAACATTCTGTTCTCAAAGGTGTTGATATTCTGAGAGTAAAAACAGAGAGAGAGAGGGAAAGTCAGCTATAAAGCATTCAAATGAGGGCATCTGGTAGACTCTTCCTTCATAGTAGTACATTTAGTACTGCTAACCTAATTTTTTTTAACAATGAAGTATAATTAAATGAGAATATCAGCATAACCAATTATCCCCCCATTCTGAACTATCATTTGAAATAATGACCAAGAAGTTGAATTAATCAGTCTGATTCTCTGACCTCTGGGTTGGAGGTCAGACTATAATAAACTGAAGTAAAGAAACCTTAACATTAATTTATATGGGGCTGGAACAATTCATCACACTTTTGCAATAGTGGAAGGAAAGAGAAGGATGTTTCCTTCTTCCTTAGTTCCAGAGGTTGTATGTGTGCAGAAATCCACAAAGGAGAAAAAGATAAAAAATGACCGTATGCTCATATTATCGTCAAAGTCTAAATAATTTTAAAAACAAGGTAATATAATTCTAGACACTGAACTTCGGTATCGCACTTCAGATCAAAGGAAAATTTCTATGTATTGACCCCAAACATCTATTTCAAAAACAACTCATATAAATTTTGGATTGAGAGTGAATTTTTAAGCTCAAGTCACAACCAAAAAATAAGTAACAATTTGTTTTCTATTTTGGTATGTGTTTGGCTGAATTTACCACTTCTTGAAAGGAGAACCTTATTTCTATTGTGACTCACTAGAATTTCAAACAATATTTATGAAAAGATTAAATCAAGGTTATTCTCTATTAATTTTCACTGCTTTGGGGATTTTCTAAAGTCAATAACCTATGAAGGGAGTTCGAAAGACACTTACTATTGCTTGCTTCAGGCCAAAATCACATTTGAAAACATGTTTAGAATGTCAAATTTACCTTCATCTACTGACCAAACTAAGAAACTGAAATGACTAAGTCTGAGTTTTTAGAATGGCTCCTTTGCTCAATCATAGAATGTAAGCACATGACTCTAAAGTGGTCTCCTTAAAAAAAAAAAAAAAAAAAAAAAAGAGAGAGAGATCTGTTTCTAAATATTTTGCCTACCTTTGATGACAAAGGTTAGTAGCATTTCTAAACCTTCAGGTTTCTGCCTCTCACATAGTTGCTTTTCTATCAAATAGTTAAATAAAAACAACTCCCACTTTGATAAATCATAAATGTTTTTATTACCAAATAATACCAACAGAGTGCAGTATAGTAAAGCTCTAATTATCTCTATTTCTTGCCACTCCTTTTTGTTTAAGAAAAAAAAGAAATAAAATTTATAGGGCCTCTTATCAGAAATATTTGCTCTGAGACATCAACAAGAAGAAAAGGCAAATTTACTCTAGAGCTAACTAATGAGCATTTAAAAATTCCATGCTACCTAGTCTATTATGTAATAAAAAGGAAAGAAACTACTGTCAGATTCTTTTCTTAGAAATGCGCAATATTATTAAAACTGGCAGGATGCATTTTTTTAAATTTGTGCTTTTGACTTGTCCATATTTTTTAGGCATTTTGCATCCTAATAGCTTCGAGCAGAAAGAACTGTGGAATCCCTGGCAAGCTCAGTTAATGTGTTCCAAGCTTTAACTCCTTTCATGGAGGCTGGTGAGTTGCTTACACATCAGGCATGGATCTCAAATCCTAATGTGTCACTTGCTTCCGTGGTTGGAAGCAGCCAGCTTGGCTTGCAACCACCCAGTTTCAAGAAAGCCTTCCTGCAGCCGGCCAGCCCTCCACGCCCCTGCCCTTCACAGCAGCCAGAAATCTACCCTAACAAAGCATCCCGTAGGCTGTTTGGTTGGTAGACAATGAAGAATGAGTTGATATTGCTTCCTACCCCGGAGGAGGTCTTGCCCAGAGGAAAAGGGAAGATGCCTTGCAAAGGCAGGGAAAAGACAAAGAACGATTCTGGAAAGACAGGTTTAATGAACTGGTTGGAATCTGATTAGAGGCTAATGTCCCTCTTAGTGCTTTGTACCAATTTACAGCTGATAGACTTTAACCATGCTCCTCACAGGCTGTGATAAACTCATTAGTTTAAAAAATGCAAGCCAACCAGAGTCTTTGAAGTTAAAAACTGATAAATCATGAAAACCTGACTGGGCCCACGTTCCATTTAGCACATTTAAATATCACTGTATTTTCATGATTTTTTTACTGTTATTCTTGAATAATCCTACGTGTGTTAAAGACAGGATGTACATTTTAGTTTCATATAAAAGTGGAAAAATAAAACACCTCTTGAGAGTTTTTTTAAGAAATTAAGTTTTCCCTGGAAATATGTCTCTTTCCATGATTTTCCAGGATCATCCACAGCCACAACCAAAATAAACACCATGAATAACTATGTTCACAGCTAAGAAACCAATCCTTAACTATTAAACTCAACTAATGCAGATTCAATTTATATATACGCCTAAAAGCAATACTGTAAATATACATAAAGCATATTAATCTCTACATTCATGATTCTAATCCTGTTTAGTATATACATAAGCACTGAGCATCACACCATATTCCAGACCATTCAGAAAAGGGTATGGGTTTTATGGAGCGCATGGTAATTGTACAGCATTGAGGATATAGTTCCTGGGACAAAATATCGATAGATTTATCTCCCTAAGCTAAAATCAGATACATACAATCTCAGTTGACTGTAGACTTTAAATATGTAATAAACTCTAATAATTTGAAATTGCTGTCAAACATATCTTGCCATGATCTTAATCAAAACACATTTGCTGTGGAATCAATAGCTCAATTGATTCCCAAGAGGCAAATAAAATTACACAGTCATCAATTTTAGTAACATCGTACTCTTTGTATATTTATGTTGTAATGAACATTTTGATATTATACAACTCTGTATAATTTATATATGTGTATGTATATATACATGTACACACACGTGTATACATTTACAGTGCTTGCTTTGTATGAGTACATTTTATTAATTAAAGCAAAAGTTAACCATCAGATTTATTAGCTGGCTATTGACCAATTACATGTGCACTGAATGAGAATGGTACTCTGGACTTTCCTGTTTGCCAAATAAGATTTGGCAACACAGAAGTCCAGCTGATAGTAGCTTTCCTAGTCAAAACCAGGACAAGCACAACCTTCAATGATCCTAACATCTCAAAATATTTTGAATGGAATGTGCAGGAAGCATACGGACCAATGCTCAATGATCATCTCATAAAAACAGAATGAATGGGGGTGGGACTTTCCCATGGCAATTACTAGAATTTGTCCTCCTATTCCCAAAATGCAAGCCTTTTCTTCACCCTCCTCCTGACTGTGGGCCATCCAGTTCTTTGGAGAAAACATTAATTGTTTTATCATAACCCCAAAACTTGTGCTGAAACACAAGAGAATCAGTGAATTCATCTTGCTTTATACAGGTAAGAATCAACAAACCTAAGAGATTAGAATTACACACGGCCAACAGTTTCAAATGTCTATCACTATACAACAAATCACATCGTCACATAAAAAAATCATTTTATTATTATCTTGGTAACAAACAAAATAACAACACATAATATTTGCATATTTATTAAGGACCAGACCTTGTACTAAGGGATTCTCATTTAGTCCTTACAGCAACCCAGGAAGTCAATGCTATATTCTCTAAAGATGAGACATCTGAGATACAAGGAGGTTAAATTGGCCAAGGACTCAAGATAACCAAGGGGTACAGCTCTGTTCCAAACCAAGTCTCCCTCTCCCCATCCCCCATCCTTCCTCCTTCTCTCCCCTCCCCCCCCCCCTACCCCCCCCCCCCCCCCATCTCTCTCTCTCTCTCTCTCTCTCTCCTTCTCCTCTCTCTCCCTCTCTTCTCAGGAACTCTGGAATCTCCATTAACAGCTCCTCTCAGGACTGAGCTAATTTGAATTGAATGTGCAACTTCTGGTCACTGGTGAGTATCAACATTTTGGGGAATATCAATAAGAGGTCAAATAAGCCATGGTTTCAAAGTGATTTCCTTTTTTTTCTTCTCCCCTTTAAATTAAACTTTCAACATATTTTCTTAGCTTGATGAGATTATGCATCCTATCCTAGAAATACCTCATATTTAGCAAGTCAATCCCATCCTGATTTCAACATCCAGAAAAATCTGGGCCCACGCTTAGGCAGTGGGCTAATCTCTGGTATCTCATCTGCAATCCAGTGTTTTGAAAATATTCATATACCCTTGGTAGCTCATTCAATATTTACACAACAGTTTCATGCACTTAGATGATACAGGAACTTTACTCTCTACATTTGATATTCAAGAGAGATACATCTGGGCATCACATTTAATTTATAATCTCTTAGATAACCATATTGGCAAAACTAAGAGTTAAACTAGAGACCTACTGGAACTCTCAACTTAAATCCCCTTCAGCGGTTTCAGTGATTCATATATATATTATTTTGAAATATCTGTCTTCAGTCTTAAAAATAAAACTCTTCCATAAATTCCTCCCACCGAAACATGGAATTATGTCTCTCATAAGGACTGGTAAAACTGTACTTGCCACGAGGCAACTTCTATTTTCCCGATAGCAAGGATCATTCTGTTTCCTATGTTGGCAAGTGCTAAATTACCACAACAATGCAGTTCACACTGATATTTTAGAAATGTCATCTGAGATTCCAAATAACACTCTCCACCCCAGCATTAATACTAAGTGTAACAGAATGTTATTTTTGTCATTCATATTCTGAAGAACTGCACACACTTGGGGGTTGTGAGTTAACCAAATCTCTTCATAAATACGCAGTGAGGGTCTCTGCTACGCCAAATTCACCTCCTTCCAATCACACAACATCTGTGAACCATGAGGCCCTGTGGCAAGTAACAGGGGCAAGCCAAAGACTGAAGAACAGAAACCAGGTTAAAAAAAAAAAAAAAGGCAGGACAATATCATGGCAAGAGAAGTGTCCACCCACCACCAACATCCCTAGAGAGGGAGGGCAAAACCTCAGTCCAGCTGGGCAGGTATTAACATTGCAGGAAGAGATCTAACATGCAGGGGCAGGTATGGGGTTATCAGGATGAGGTAACAAGTAGTCTTGATATCATGTAAAGAAAAAAGAATTATTCAGCCATAAAAAGGAAAGAAATCTTGCCATTTGCAACAACATGGATCAACCTTGAGGATATTATGCTAAATGAAGTAAGTCAGAGAAAGACAAAAATCAAATGATCTTGCTTATACGTGTAATCTTAAAAAAACAACCGAACTAAAAACACCAAAAAAAATGAGCTCATAGATACAGAGAACAGACTGGTGGTTGCCAGAGGCGGGGTATGTATCTGTGTGTAGGGGGGAAGGTGGTCAAAAGGTACAGACTTCCACTTATAAAACAAATAAGTCACAGGAATGTAATACACAGCATGGTGACTATAGTTAATAATACTGTATTGTATATTTGAAGACTGCTAAGAGAATGGATGTTAGAAAAAAAATTTCCTATATAAGGTGATGGATGCTAACTAGACCCACTGTGATCATTTCACAACATATACAAATATCGAATCATTAATGTCATACACCTGAAACTAACATAATGTTATACGTCAATTATATCTCAATAAATAAAGACAAGAGAGAAGTGAGTTTAGTCCTGGAAAAGGAAGCCAGAAACAAGACTCTCTACAGGTCTAGTAGAAACTAATTCTGAGGGTTTAGCCCCAGCAGAGGCCAGACAGGAATTAGAAAGCACATGCCCAGCCCAAGCCTCCTTCCCTAGGCACATGCACGCAAACAGAAACCAGGCACGGTGAGCCCGGGCAGAACGACCAACACAGCAGACAGGCTCCACACATGGAAAATTACGCTGGCCACGCAACTACAGCATGATCACAGGGATCATAATTTTAAAAATAATAATATTAACAACTATAATAACAAGAGCTACCATTTGCTGAGCATATATATACTGAGTGTTGTTTCATGCACTTTCATTCATCACATCATTCGTTTGTATGTTTAACTGATTCATTCAAAAAAATACTTACTGAGTATCAGGCACTGTTTAGGTATTTAGGGTATTATCAGTGAACAGAAGGGAGAAAGTTTTATAGAGTTTCATTCTAGCCATTTATTCCCCCCCACCTTTTTTTTTTTTTTGCTATTCCTTTTAGACAAGAAAATTCAAGTTCAGAGAGATTAAGTCATCTGCCCAAGATTATGAAAATGGCAGGCAGTCTAACTCGGGGGCTAAGTCTACTTTCCATGGCTACCAGGGGTAGACAGCCTCAACCGCTGAGTATTCGGACATTGGCTGCAAACTGTAGGAGCCCAGAGCTGCCTAAGCTACTCTGGCTAGTGTGCTTCAGGCTCCTGAGATCTGACAAAAGGCTGGAACCACGGCTGAGGCGGGAGCAGCAAGGCAAAGGCAGGCTGATTAGAGATACACTGAAGGCGAACAGTATGAACGTTGTCTAAAGTCCTTACCCTGCCCTACAGGAGGGACCTTGGACCCCATGTCCAATGAGCCTCAAACCAGCTACCCAACCCCATTTTATACTCTGCTCAGACTGCATTTCAGCGATGTCAAAAATGTCCTCTCCTCTGGGCCTCTATGTATTCTATTCCATCTTAATATACATCACTACTGACAAATTCTTTATTTGTTATTGCACTGGAATGTAAGTTCCAGGAAGGACATGACCTTGTCTTCTTGTTCATAACAGTATCCCTACCCCCAGACTTAATAACTGTGTCTAACATAGTATGTGCTCAGTAAATATTTGTTGGGCTAATGAGAACAATAAATGTAGGCAGACATAAGGTCAATTCATTCTCCTGGGTCTAAGTGACCCAGGTGATAACTGATGGTTGACAGATGAGAAGAGCATAAGCACAATCTTATTAGGGCTATAAAATACCCCGCCATTTATGAAGAATGGTAAAGGATTTGGTGTGGCTGGAACATACTGCTCATTGGAGGAGAAACTGGAGAGGAGATCAGGTCAGGTTGTAAAGGGCCTTATATGTTATGGCACTTTATTTATTCATTAAAAAAATGTTTCTTTAATGCCACTATATGCTAGCTGCTAGGGGCATGAGTGAACAAGATAGAAAAGCTCCCTGCCTCAAGAGCTAGAGGTACATGGGGAAGAAATGTGTTTGGGCATCACACAATATGCAACTGGAAGTTGTGAAGGCCTATTTAGCAAAAACACAGTATGTTTAAGCTTTGTGTTTAGAAAGATAGCACTAAAATTAATTTGAAGATGCCTATAAACATATAGGACTGGATGCAGAAGGAAGAGCCAGTTCATAGGCCACCCCAGTAGCCCAGGGGAGAGGTGGTAAGCTAGACCTAAGGCCATGGCAGCAGGAAGAAAGAGGAGGAAAAATATTTGAGCAATAGTTCATAGGTAGAATGAACAGTCTTTGATCATTGACAAGAAGGAAGAAGTATGGTGATGAAACAGAGCAAGAGGGAGTGCCAAGGATGGCACTAATCTTTCTAGATTGTCCACAAAGTTGAGACAGGAAACCCAAAAGGAAAAGCCAACCATGTCATATATTCCTCCAATATCCCTTAAAGGACCTACTCTACTCTGGGTTACATGAATATTTGGGTATATCATTTAATTTCAATATATTTTTGCATACTCAAGATCTGTGACCCACAGAGAAAGATTTCCCTTAAGCTGAGTAAGTTCAAATCTTCTAAGAGACACATAAAGTCAAATGTATCCAAACTTGGAAACACAGGTTTGGTTGAAATAAAGCAAACATATATATGTCATTTTATTATCTACCTATTCAAGACAAGAATGGACTCTGCTTTTCCTAACACTGCAGGATTTGTAAGGTTTTACAGACTTCCATGATTACTGAAACGTAAGAAAAAGAAGAAGAAAGAAAAAGAACAGATATTTGCCAAAGTACAAGTTTAAAAGGACTGTACATTAACGTATTCATCAGTCATTACCCTTTATGAAAATCGTGTGGATAATAATGAAAACACATCCAGAACACTGAATGGATTACGTAATGAAATAACAACACCGGTCTTCTGTGCCTAGAGAAAATTAAGATGACTATCGAGTATTAAGTCATTTGTTTTCTGTAGGAAACAAAGGAAATGACTACTGACCTATATTTCCACTTTTCCTGGTCTACAATGATGTCAAATGGCTCCTTATCAAATCCAAATGGATTATCTCCTAACAACATAGGCTTGTTGAGTGTCTGTCTCCTGCGCAGCCCGAAAAAATAGCACTGAGGAGCTGGAAATAAGTACAAGAACTTCGAGGAGAATTAAAAATCCAAGTTCATTTTTTTTTATTTTCACTATTCTGATGAAAACAAAAAGACAAAGCTCGACCTTAAGGTTCTCCTCCGTAGCCAGAAAGATGTGTAAACTGCAAACAAGTAAACTAGGTTTTTACTGAGTTAAGATTTTATACCAAACCCTTGAAAACCCTAGGCACAATATTGGTTTTTAATGCATGTTTCAAAAAAAGTGAAGGTAGAAAAGGGTGAATTGTACAGGTTATTTCATCCAAGAAGGACTGCCAAAGCATGTAAAAGCACTGCATAATGTTTGTCATGTTGTCAAAAAAATGTAACAAAAGTAATTGTTGTTAAAAGATTACATTGACAACGACAAAGCTGCAATAGTTTGCATTGTCTGGCCAGCCATGTCAGACACATCACAAAGTGGCCATGCATTTCCTCTCTCTTTTTTCCCCCAACACTCTGGATCCTGGGAATGCAGTAAAGACATTACTGGTTGGCTGCCAAATGCACAGGCTCGACTCAAAATGTAGTCTGTCAATTTCCAAGTATATTCACCTCTAGCTATGACTTTTCCAGATTCCCCAAATGATGTCTTCAGGTGTAATAATTAAATTTTATGTATCATCCAAATCCTGTGCTAAGTCAACATTTCTATTGGCAATGCTGTTACATATCTACTTTCATTTTTTTCCAATACCATGTCCAAGAATTCAAACTACCTGATCTTTTACCTTTTTAAAAGCTCTCTATTTTCCGTGTCTATGCTTTTTTCTGTATGCTTTCATAATTGCACAGAAATGAAAGTAGGAATAGGATATCGTCTAGAACATGGGCTCAATAAAATACACTTCCTGGGTTAGACTCAACATACTTGTTTGGTGTATAAACTTATGGTTTCAGTTTTCTTATCTGTAAAATGCAGATAACTTTTTACTTCACAGAATTGTTTTAAGGATTCAATGAGATAATGCACACAAAGTGTTTTAGTACTTTACAAGTCTTTTATGTTAATAACTATATTAAATAATTTTTATTAGTAGTAGTAATACTATTTTACCCATCCTTTCCAAACTTACTTTTTTTTTTTTTTTTTAAAGATTTTTATTTATTTTTTATGTCAAAGAAAGAGAGAGGGGGCACAAGCAGGGGGAGTGGCAGGCAGAGGAAGAAGCAGGCTCCCCACTGAGCAAGGAGCCCGATATGGGACTTGATCCCAGGACCCTGGGATCATGACCTAAGCTGAAGGCAGACACTTAATCGACTGAGCCACCCAAGCGCCCCTAAGCTTACTTTTAAGAATGGATGTTCTCATCTGATTTTTGTTTGACTCTGAAGAACCACTCAGGTTTTTGTATTGGATTCTATAAACTATGATAAAAGTAGAATGAAAATGGTAGGTTTTTTTAAAGATTTTATTTATTTATTTGACAGAAAGAAAGAGAGCACAAGCAGGTGGAGCAGCACACAGAGGGAGAGGGAGAAGCAGACTCCCCCACTGAGCAGGGAGCCCGATGGGGGGCTCGATCCCAGGACCCTGAGATCATGACCTGAGCTGAAGGCAGACACTTAACCAACTGAGCCACCCAGGTGCCCCAGAAATGGTAGGTTAAAAAAAAAAAAATACTGATGATAGGAACTGAAGGAAGGCTGAGCTACACAATTAAAATATAATTTCTCAGGAAAAATGGCAAGAATGAACAATGTTGTCTGTTTCAAACTGTGAGGATGCCCACCAATTACATAGGGACACAACCTGCCCTGGGCATCCCAGGGAGGGCATTTAACATCTCTAACTACTAGACACAACCATGAAGTGTCTGACAGCCCTTCCCAGCAACCAAACGCTATTCGATGCAGTTATTATGGTTCCCCTTCATATGACTGCCCAGAAATATACAGTTTTAAAGAAAAATATTTACTACTACAACATATCTAACATGTAGGTTACTGGAAAAGATACCTACAGAGTGGCCTATAATCCGAAAGGTAGAAAATTTTTGAAATTATTTGGGGAAAACAAAAGAACTACAGAGAAGATAAGATAAATATGCTGAAATGAATATGCTGAAATGAATATGCTGAAATTTTGCATATTCAGGGCAATATGAAGCCAGTGATATTAACACCTCCACGTCATTATCCAAGCTGCTGTCACCTTGAATGTCCTTTCCCCATGTAGGCACTTCCTCATTTTATCAACCATTCTTACCCCATCTTAGAATTTCTATAAGGTATGTGTATGTGTACATGTCTAAGTAAATTAAATCCAGGACTATTTTTTTCCCTTTATGGGTACTTCTCAAATTCTAAAATGTAACACAATGGAAGTCAGAAAAGAAACAAAATATATTCAACAGAAATCTGAAGTACACGTTTTTATTAAGGAATTATATAACTGCACAGCATTTACTCAGGCCTTGTAACTTCCTGCCAGCCTCTTAATAAATCTGACCCATAAAAATAGAAACAGTATAATTTTGAACCTGTATAACTTATTGCACCCAGGAAGTTTCTATTACCTTTTTCTGCTACTTGATACTGAATATGGATAAAATAAATGTTGCTTATAAAGAGAGTAAATATGCCCTGCTTAGGAAGTCCAATGCAATGACTCAAATATTCTTTCAGAGCAGGGCTTTTCAACATCTGCAATATGGACATTTAGGCCAGATACGTCTTTGTTGCTGGGGCTTTCCTGTGCAGTTAAGATGTTCAGCAACATCCCTGCCTCCTACCACTGGATCCCAATAGCACTCTCTCACCCCCACAGTTGTACTAATCAGAAATTGTCAAATGTCAAAGGGAGGGGGATGGTGAGAGAAGGAAGGTGTCCCCACTTAAGAAACACTAGTTTTGTAATTACTGATATTATAAACTCATTAGGAAAGAATTTTATGTTGAATTTTATTACCCAATAACATAAACACTACCTCAATATTAAAAGAAAATAACATCCGATATAAAGAACATTTATGGTTTACTTTAAAATACACCTGCTGGGAAATTAGCAACATTTTATAAGATGGTTTTATTATTTTGTTTAAATTCCTTCTAGACCCCTTTCTGTGTATCCAAATTTTCCCACTAAACAAATGCAAAGATTCCAGAAAAGAGCTGTGAATTTGCTCATTAGTTCAAGCTACAGAGGCCTGACAGAAACCTGTGAGGATTTCAATAGTAATATAGCAATTTCAGGAAGCTCTCCTGACCCATTCTTAGACATAGCCAATGAGAATCGACCCATGCTGCCTGGAAAATCCCCAAAGTAAGAAATTGTAGTTACCCAAACAAATATGGCAATCCAACTTGCAATGAGAAAGTAGAAGACAAGAGTTTTATTTTTTTTCATTTTTTTTTAAAGATTTTATTTATTTATTTATTTATAGGACAGAGAGAGACACAGTGAGAGAGGGAACACAAGCAGGGGAAGTGGGAGAGGAAGAAGCAGGCTTCCCGCGGAGCAGGGAGCCCGATGCAGGGCTCGATCCCAGGACCCTGGGATCATGACCTGAGCCGAAGGCAGCCGCTTAACAACTGAGCCACCCAGGCGCCCCGAAGACAGAGTTTTAATTCTTAGCTCTACATATGATTTACTGGATGATGTTTTATTTACTTTTCTTCATAGAAACCAGGACTCTAAGGTCACAAGGAAACCTTAGAAAATTTGACTGCATCTTAAACAAAAAGAGTCAAATAACAGAAAATCATAAATTAAGTCTATTAGTACATAAGGATTAGAAGTGACTTATAAAGGAGTTAAAGTACTATATATGGTCACATATTATATATGTGGTTATATATAATACATGTATATGGTTATATACTATATATATCATGTAATATATTTAAATATTATATAATTACCAAGTATGATTATTTAAATTAAATATAAAGATCATTATTTTTCAACACAATATCAGATATACACGATCTTTAAAATCAAAGATATTGCTGCTAGATCTTAAGAGGGCAAAACATGGTAAAGTTTATCTTGCTCATAAGTACATGGCTTATTCCTAAAGATCAGACCACTATGAACCATCATCACCTTTTGAATGCTTTAAAATTGTAGGAACAATAGCCTCAAATACCGTAAAATGCAATTTTCTCCTTCAACATTAACTTAAAAGCTTACTAATTTCTGAAAAAAGCTGAAAATACACAAATAGATGAGAAACATCAAGGCCTATGATCATCTTGGTAAAAACAATGAAAGCAAATGATATTCCAGAAAAATCACTTAACAAGCACATATATAAGTGTTTATAACACCATACTGCTTACAGTATAAAAAAAAAAATCAATCTAAATGCCAAAAATAGGAAACTAGTTGAATGGATTATGGGACATACAAACCACTGAATAATATTTATTCATTAAATTTATGATATGTAGCTTTTTGTGTTGAAGTAGATAATGATCATAATTAGTAAAAAAAGAGATGACAGGAGAATAGGTTGCCATATGTTTAGAAACAATGCTCATAACAAAGACAGTGTGAAAGAGATAAAGAGAAGAGGAGGGAGAGGGACAGGGGGATAGGGACAGAAAAAACTGAAAGGATACACATTCAAAATTACAGATGGCAGGACGTGGAGTATTATTTTTCATTTCTGCTTTGACAAATGTTCTCACTTTTTATGAATTTCATAGATTATCTGTGTAATTAAAAGAAATATTTGGGTGTTCACATTTTGAGATAAAAAAGAACCAACAGGTTAAAAGGGGCACCTGGGTGGCTCAGTCGTTAAGCGTCTGCCTTAGGCTCAAGTTGTGATCCCAGGGTCCTGGGATCGAGCCCCACAGCGGGCTCCCTGCTCTGCGGGAAGCCTGCTTCTCCCTCTCCTACTCCCCCTGCTTGTGTTCCCTCTCTCGCTATGTCTCTCTCTGTCAAATAAATAAATAAAATCTTTAAAAAAAAAAATTAAAAAAAAAAAAAAAGAACCAACAGGTTAAAAGAAAAACATGAAAAAAAATCAAAGGAGAGAAATCAACATTTTTATCTAGATACTCTCATAAAGTATAAAAGGGTCACCTCATTTCTGCATACACACACATGCATACATATACACAGAGTCGTGTATATTCGTGCTACAGCTAAAATTTAATTACTACAAATCTAAAAAATATGTAGATGAAATTGAAAGTAACTTATTGTCTAAGTTATATTTGTAACTGATGCACTGAAACCTGTTATATTGCTTCATGTGGGCTATCAATTGTCTGCAAATATTTTCATTACACAGAGATCAGTGATATACTGCTATTCAATCTGCAAATTATGTTCTAGGCAATTCCATGACAAGAGAAAAATGGACACATGATACTATTATCTTGTGCTAAGAGTTTACCCTGAGAAAAGAAGCCATGGGCCAAATACTTTTTTTTTTTTTCCACAAAGAGTGCCAGTGAGTATATTTTAAATGATTTTAGTCTTGTGAAAAATGAATCTTTTCTGTTCTTGTGTGAAAAACTATAGGAGCAAAAAGATTGACACTCCTCAGATTTTTAAACAAAATACACTATCTTATGATAACCACAAACAATTATACTCTGCCCATTGTGCAGATCTCTAATTACGTAACAATCCTGGAATCATTATTTGAGGAAATTCCTAGAGAGTGAAGAGGAAAAGAACTGGATACTCAATGCTGCATTTTTGGAAGAACTAAAAGTATCCTCAGGGACTTTCAGTTTCCAGTCCACCACGTAACAAGTTTAAAAAGTCACCGATCTATCGTAACAAGTAAAAAGCCAAATAAACAAAAATCACAACTTTTGTTAGATCCATTTGAGAAGTGAGGTCATAAGGCAAACTGCTGCCCTAAAAACTGGAGAGAAAGACAAAAGGATAAAGAGAACCACAGCTTGCCAGAACAAACATCTTTGAAAAAAAACTTTTGTGGGAACCAGTGCTGGAGAAGAGAACCCCGAACTGTAACTGAAGAGTTACTGGAGGCTCAGGGTGGACAGCCTGAGAGTTAAAAACTGCAGGGGAATGCAATTATGTGGGGTCCCCATGTTTTTGTGAGTTATATCTCCAGGAGCTGTACCACGTCCTGAATGTGAAAGAAAAACTCCCTCTTACTATCAACAGCGGTAAGATTTCCATGTGAAATCTGCCAGAGCACTAAGTTCTTCTTAACAAGGCCTGGCCTTGGGAGAAACTCTTACCAGAGCCTTACCTGCTAGGGTCTTATCAGTGCCTAATCTACCTGCAGGAAGGGAAATACCCAACTCCAGCCCCCACCAGCCATCCTGTTCACATAAGAGGGGTGGGGGATGGGGACTAAGAAGCACTAGTGAAGTTCATAGTCAAGAGACACAGTTTCACCAAAAGACTGAGACATGACCATAGGACTACAAAACACATCTTTTTTCCCTATACAGTACCATTACTAAAAACCTATTTACTGGGGGCACCTGGGTGGCTCAGTCGTTAGGCGTCTGCCTTTGGCTCAGGTCATGATCCCAGGGTCCTGGGATCAAGCCCCACATTGGGCTCCTTGCTGAACCGGGAGCCTGCTTCTCCCTCTCCCACTCCCCCTGCTTGTGTTCCCTCTCTTGCTGTGCCTCTCTCTGTCAAATAAATAAATAAAATCTTTTTTTTTTTTGAAGATTTTATTTATTTATTTGAGAGAGAGAGAGAGCATGAGAAGGGGGAAAGGTCAGAGGAAGAGGCAGGCTTCCTGCTGAGCAGGGAGCCGGACATGGGACTCGATCCCGGGACTCCAGGATCATGACCTGAGCCAAAGGCAGTCGCTTAACTGACTGAGCCACCCAGGCGCCCTAAATAAATAAAATCTTTAAAAAAAAAAAAGCCTATTTACTGTAGTTCATTTTATCCAGTATATCATGTCTACCTTTCAACAAAAAATTACAAGGCATACTAAAAAGCAATTTGAAGAGAATGAACAAATGTCAGAACCAGAGTCAGATATGGCAGGAGTGTTGAAATAATCAGACCAGAAAATTTAAAACTATGTTTAATATACTAATGGCTTAATAAAATAAAAAAAATTTTTAAAAAATTTTTAAAAGCAGACAACATGTAAGAACAGATGGATAATATAAGCAAAGAAATTCTAAAAAAAAAAACGCAAAAAGAAATGCTAGTGATCAAAAACACTGTATAACAGAAATGAACAATCCCTTGGATGGGCTAATACAAGGAAGAGGAGGGAGGAATCAGGCATACTTTGATATTATAAGGCATTCACGCTACCCATGAAACAGAATATTATTTAGTGGACTTGGATTGGTTGTAAATGTACATTGCAAACTCTAGGGCAACCACTATAATAATTTAAAAAGAAATCTAACTGATATGCTAAGAAAGGGAGAAAATATAATTATATATAATGTTTAATTAAGACCACAAAAGCTAGAAAAAATGTGGAAGACAAAAATGGGAACAAAGAACAATGGCAACAATGGCAAGAGAAAATAATAACCAATATGGTGAATATTTATCCAACTATATGCGTAATTACTTTACACATTAGTGGTCTAAATATACTGATTAAAGGACAGAGGGGCGCCTGGGTGGCTCAGTTGGTTAAGCATCTGCCTTCAGCTCAGGTCATGATCCTGGAGTCCTGGGATCAAACCCCGCATCGGGCTCTCCACTCAGCAGGGAGTCTGCTTCTCCCTCTGCCCTTCAGCCCACTGGTGCATGCTCTCTCTTTCTCTCTCTCTCAAATAAATAAAATCTTAAAAAAAAAAAAAAAAAAGGACAGGGATTGTCAGAATGGATCAAAAAACAAGGCATTGCTATATGTTGCCTCAAGGAAATGCAGTTTAAATATAAAGACATATATTTGTTAAAAGTAAAGGGACAGAAAAAGATTTACTATGCTAACACTAATTAAAAGAAAGCAGCAGTATCCATTATTTCAAATAGATCAGACTTTAAAGCAAGGAGAGTTATCAGAGATAAAGAGAGATAATACAGAAAGATAAAGGACTCAATACTCCAAAAACACATAATGATCCTTAATGTGTTTGTGTCTAACAACAGAACATCACAATATATAAGGCAAAACATAAATAGAACTTCAAAGAGAAATAAGTGAATCTTCTATTACAGATGGAATCTTTAACACTCTTCTATCAGAAAGGGACAGATCCACTGGCAGAAAACCAGCAGGGACAGAGTTGAACTCAACAGCACCACCAATCAACTGGATATAATTCACATCTATAGATTCATCCAACAACAGTAGATTACACATTCTTTTCAAGTCTGAATGGGACATTCACCAAGACAGACCACACTCTGAGCTGTCAAACACAACTTAATTAATTTAAAAGAATAGAAATAATACATTGTGTGCCCTCAAACTACACCGGAATTAAAGTAGAAAGCAGTAACAGAAAGATAGCTGGAAAAGTTCAAAATACTTGGGAGATAAACAACACACTTTCAAATAACACATGGGTCAAAAAAGAAATCTCAAGAGAAATTTAAAAATATTTTGAAATAAATAACAATAAAAATACAACCTATCAAAATTTATGGGATGCCAAAAAAGTATTTGGAAAAGCAAAAGTAGTAATTATAGGGAAATTTATAGCATTGAATATATACATACTTAAAAAGAAGAAATATCTAAAGTCAATAATCTAACATTACACCTTAGGAAACTAGAAAAGGAAGAGCAAATTCATCCAAAGTAAGGAAAAGAAAAGAAATAATAAAAATCAGAGCAGAAATCAATGAAATTGAAAACAGGAAATCAAAAGAAAAACAAATCAGCAAAACCAAAAATTGGTTCTTTGACAAGATGAATAAAATCAAGAAGCCTAGCCAGGTTAACAAAGAAAAAAAGAGAAGATGCAAATTAATAATATCAGAAATAAAAGAGGAGATATTAGCAGAGATCCAATGAATGATTTAAAAAACACTATGAACAACTCTATGTCCATTAATTTGATAACCTAGATGAAATAGATCAGTACCTTGAAAAATACAATCTACCAAAACCCACAAAAGAAGAAATAGGTTATCTGAATAGGCATGTATCTATTAAAGAAATTGAGTCAACAATTAATAATCTTCCAAAACAAAAGCACCAGGTAAAGGGGCACCTGGGTGGCTCAGTCGGTTAACCATCCAACTTTTGGTTTTGGTTCCCTGATATCAGGATAGTGGGATCAAGCCCCACATTGGGTTCCGTGCTAGGCATGGAGCCTGCTTGGGATTCTCTCTCCCTCTGCCCTTCCCCCATCACCTCTCTCCAAAAATAAAAAATTTTAAAAAAGCACCAAGTACAGATGAGTTCACTGGTTGATTTTACCCAACATTTAAAGAAGAAATTATATCATTCTACCATCTCTTCCTAACTCATTATGTGAGACCAGTATTAACGTATTACCAAAACCAGACAAAGACATTCTAAGAAAACTACAGACCAATCTCTCTCATTAACATCGATGCAAAAATTCTCAACAAATATTAGCAAAAGAGATGCAAGAATATATAAACAGAATTATACACTACAGACAAGTGAGATTTATCCAAGGTATGTAAGGTTGATTCAACATTAGAAAATCAACTAATATAATCCCTCATTTCCTAAGGCTAAAGTAGAACAAAATCCAACATCCATTCATGATAAAACTCTCTGTAAACTAGGATTAGAGAGGAACTTTCTCAACTTGACAAAGAATATTTGTGATGGCTAATTTTATACGTCATCCCGACTTAGCTAAAGCATGCAGGATAGCAGGTAAAACATTATTTCTGGGTGTGTCTGTGAGAGTGTTTCCAGAAAAGAGATTAGCATGTGAATTAGTAGACTGAGGAAAGAAGATCCACCCTCATCTATGTGGGCAGGCATCAAGCGCCTACTGAGGGTCCAAGCAGAACAAAAAAGCGGAAGGGTAATTCTCTATTTCTCCTCTTGAGTTGAGGCATCCATCTTCTACTGCCTCAGACACCAGAGCTCCTGGTTATCCAGCCTTTGGATGCAAGGTCTTCCACCACAAGCTTTCTAATATTTTTTTTTTAGATTTTATTTATCTGACAGAGAGACATAGAGAGAGAGAGAGAGAGAGAGCACAAGTAGGCAGAGCGGCAGGCAGAGGGAGAAGGAGAAGCAGGCTCTACACCAAGCAGGGAGCCCGATGTGGGGTTCAATCCCAGGACCCTGGGATCATGACCTGAGCCAAAGGCAGATGCTTAACTGACTGAGCCCACCCAGGCCCCCCTCCACCAGCTTTCTCAGTTCTCCAGCTTACAGATGACATCTTATGGCATATCTTATCCTCCCATAATCACATGAACCAATTCTCATTTTATATATATATGTACATATATGTATCTTATTGTTTTATTTCTCTCAAGAACCATAACCAATATATACATCTACAAAAGACCTACAGCTGACATTATACTTAATGGTGAGAAACCTGAAGTTTTCCACTAAGATCAGAAACAAGGCAAGAATATAAGCTCTCACCATTGCTTTTCAACATCATATTGGAAGTCCTAGTTAATGCACTAAGACAAGAAAAGGAAATAAAAGATATACAGATTGGGAAGGAATAAACAAAACTGTCTTTGTTTACAAATGACATGATCATTTATGTAGAAAATCCAAAATAGTAATGAGTGACTATTACAAGGTTGTAAGATACAAGGATAATATATACAAGTCAATCACTTGTCTATATATCAGCAATGAGCAAGTGAATTTGAATCTAAAAACACACCACGATTTAAATCTACTGATTCAAATGCTAATCTCTGGAGCAAAGATGGTCTTTTCAACAAATGGTATTAAAGCAACTTGACATCCACATGCAAAAAAAAAAAAAATCTAGACATAGATCCATAGACGTTATACCCTTCACAAAAATTACCTCAAAATGGATCATAGACATAAATTTAAAATACATGACTATAAAACTCCTAGGACATAAGAGAAAACCTAGATGACCTTGGTACGGAGATAACTTTATAGATACAACATTAAATGCATGACCCATGAAAGAAATAATTCATAAGCCAGACTTAAGTCTCATTCAAGAGAATGAGAAAAGAAGCCACAGACTAGGGGAAAGTATGCAGGAGAAAAAGACGTCTGACACAGGACTGTTATCCAAAACATACAAAGAATTTTTAAAATTCCACACTAAGAAAACAAGCAACCTAATTAAAAAATGGACCAAAGACCTTAAAAGACACCTCATCAAAGAAGATACATGGATGGTAAGTAAGCATATGAAAAGATGTTCAATATCATATGTCATTAGAGGATTGCAAATCGAAACAATGAGATACCACTACACCTATTAGAATGGCCAAAATCTAAAACAGTGACCATACCAAATGCTGAAAAGGACATAGAGCCACATGAACTCTCATACTTTATTGGTTGGAATGCAAAATGGTACAGCCACTTTGGAAGACAGTTTGGCAATTTCTTACAAAACTAAACATACTATACCACCCAGTAATCATTCTCCTTGGAATTTATCCAAATGAACTGAAAATGTATGCCCATACAAAAACCTTCAAAGGGATGTTTACAGTAGTGTTAATTCATAACTGCCAAAACGTGAAAGCAACCAAGATATCCTTTGGTAGGTGAATGAATAAATTATAGTATATCCCAACAACTGAATAGTAACCAATGCTAAAAAGAAATAAGCTATAAAGCCATGAAATGACATGGAAGAAACTTAAATGTGTATCACTAAGTGGAAGAGGCCTACCTGAAAAGGTTACACACACTGCATGATCCCAACTACATGACATTCCAGAAAAAGTAAAATTAGAGAGACAATAAAAAAAGAGGAATGGTTTCTGGGGGTTAAAGGGGAGTGAAGGATAAATAGGAAGAGCAAACAGGATTTTTAGGGCAGTGAACTATTCTATATGAAAGGACAATGGTCAGTTTTGCTGTGAGTCTGAAACTGCTCTAAAAATAAAGTTAATTAAAAAAATTCTGCTATACAAATTCCATTTTTTAATTTTAAAAAGAATAGATTCTTTAGAGCAGCTTCCAAAAAAGCAGTTAAAAAATAAATGGAAATGTATGGTGATTAACATAACAAAAACAAAAAGAAAAAAAGAAAACACATTAACACCAAATAAATAAATGTATTCTTACTTTATTCAGAGGACATCAGAAATAATATCGAGACATGTGCAAGAATGCTAAGTCCTAAAAGCAACCACTCTTGCCAAGTCTATAAAACTATCAAAAGTAGCAGCATGCTATCCCAAGAGTTTTGAAGAAATAGACCAGTTTGCCACATTATTTTTTATTATTTAAACATACGTATAACAGTGATTCAAATGTTATTCTATTACCCAATATTAACTATAAACATTTTGTCAAGACCAATAAGGGACTGGTTAATAATCTCAAATACTAGGCAACATGGGCAAATATATTATTCTGTATTTAATCATTTTCCTCCTGGCAGTAAAGAAAATTGTCACCCAGTGTATTTGATATATATAAGACTAAAATACAGTTAAATAAGGCAATAAAACAGTTATTTTTATGCCAGAAGATATCAGAAGGATATGGGTATATGTATATGTGCATGTGTGTGTTTATATATAAGTTATAGCTGTTATAAGTATATATATGACTTTGATTTGCATGTTGCTGAAAAATGTCTAATGGGAAAAACAAATGCAGGTTTTGAGTCATAGCACTCTGCCTTGACTAACCTTAACTTTTCAATCTGTTTCCAACTTTTTTAAAGATTTTTTTATTTATTTGAGCGAGAGAGCACGAGTCGGGGGAGGGGCAAAGGGAGAGGGAAAGAGAGAGAGAGAGGCAGACTCCCCGCTGAGCAGGGAGCCGGACGTGGCGTTAGATCCCAGGACCTGAGCTGAAGGCAGATGCCCAACAGACGGAGCCACCCAGGCGCCCCTCTGTTTCCATTTTTATAGTGCATTATATGAACATCAAGAAAAATAGTTTTCGGTAGTAAGTCTTCCTACTTCCAACAAATAGCACAGGTTGTTCAACAATGTTTTTGGAACGTTTCTTTCTACCAATCATCCATCTTTGAAGTTAAAAAGGATTCAACAAAATAATTCCATTTCTCAATATGGAAAAGTCTTGTGATGAGAGAGTTCTTGGTATGATGCAGCAACATCAATAAACTTTTCATTGTCAAATACTTGATGGGGCAAACGTTAATATTGTGACAGAAAATACGAGGCAATATAAAATGCTAATAGAGTTCTCTAAATGTAATCACTTGGTACCACATTCTACATTTACATTTCTTCAAGCTATTAGTTTTTAAATCAGGAACCATGTACAACTTCAATGCTAAGATCTGGTTCCCTGGTTGATAAGTGCAAAGATCCAGGAGAGTTGGCAGAAAGACTGCACCTCTTAATGACACGTGGGAGGTAAAACCTAGCACCCTGCAATTACGGAGAGGAACCTAAGCAGTAACAGCGTCTGAGGCTCAACTCATGGGCCTGCTTTTACAATTTATTCCCAGTGAAGCCAACAAATACAGAAACTAACTTGACAGGGCTGATAGATCCTTCCTAAAGTACTGTTACAAGTACCTGAGGTCTAATTTTAGATGATTCAGAATCTTCCATCCAAAACTTAGACAAATGAGAAAGTGATCTGTGCTATGGTATAACTTTTAAGAGGAAACCTAGGTATTCAGTACTTTTTCACACCTACATGAATTGCAGCCAAGCATGCAGAGAAATAGTCTACAAGGAAACACAAATATTAATAAGCAGGCCCATGGAACAGTAAGCTCCTCAACGGCTCTTACCCGTGACTGACTATCCCTGCTCTGATTATGGGACAGCTCATAGAACACAGGAGTACAAAACCAAGCCTACCTAGGTCTTTTTCCCAGGGCAAAAGAGCGCCGAAGATAGCAAAACTATACTAGAATTTCAGAATCACTTGATGAGAATCTTAGGTAAGTCTAGTTCTAGTATATACCTGAAAACTTTTTAGATCTCTCAATTCTCCCAAAATAATATCAGAGTAATCTGTATGAGGTGGAGTAAGGATGCTCAGACACATTAATGTTGATCTGAACCTGAAGTATAATATTTCAGGGAAGCCAAAGGCCAAAACAGTGTCTATGAGCAGTGTTTTTACAATATGGGACATACAGAATAGGTAGCAGGTCTCCTGCAGTGTGGGGTGACCGGACGAGGCTGGCCGAGGCAGACAATCCCAATGGCTCAAGGGACGGATACGTCAGGCACACGTGTAACCCATCTGCAGAACATCACTATCACTTGATGGCAGGTCAGTCGAAAGACTTCGCCTTAGGATCAAATACCTTCAACATGACTAGGTTACGAGCAAAACCACCACAAAGAACAGTGCTACGAATCAAAGCATGTCACTATCTTTATACTTTGGGAGGTAAGTGCTGCCACCATTATAAGTACACTTTTCTAACACAATAAATCTCTCACATATTTACTTCAGATGGAAGAATCTTCAAGGGAATAGATTTATAATCAAGTCTCCATAAGAAATTTTATATTTTAGAAACATACTGCATTCTTCCACAAAATTTAGAAACTGTGTTAACTTGCTTTTTCTTTTTTTCTTTTTTTTTTTTTTTTTTTTTTAAGATTCATTCATTTATTTGAGAGAAAGAAAGAGCAAGCAAACGCAAGCATGGGGAGGGGGAAGGAGAGAAAGAGAATCTCCATCAGACACCCCTCCATCTTGAGCATGAGCTCGGCGCTGGGCTAGGTCTCATGACCCTGAGATCATTGTTCCAACAATCCCCTTCCGTTTTTCACCATTCATTTCTCCTCTCCAAAAAAGCCCAAATATATTAAAATCTCCCATTATAACCATAAGGCATGAGATGACAGGAAATTCAGTAGAGAAAAGGATGGTGGTTATTTAGCCCCTATGATAGCGTGCTCTTCAAGCTAGGACATGACCATCTCCTACCACTGAGCTACCCTTTCCAAGTTCTTGCAATGTAGCTGCAATGTAAATTAATTAAGAGCAGGCCACTCTCATCTTCTAGTGGGTGGGGCTATAAACTGCAGAGCAACTTGGCAGAAAATATTAAAAGCCATAAAATACACATGGCCTTTCACTCTAGCGATTCTAACTCTTGGAATTTATCCTAAGGTAATAATTAAGGATGTGCAAAAGAATATTTATTTCTCTGCTGTTTGTAATTACTGACTCTTGGAAGCAACCTAAATGTCCAAAAATAGGAGAGTGGTTAAATAAATGATCAAGCTATAAAATAAAATCCCATTAAGGGTCATTTCAAAAGTCAGAGAAATGTGTCCACTGACATAAATAGGTTTGTACTATATATTCTTCAGTATAAAAACCAAAATACAAATGGCACATAGGAAGTTACCTCATTATTCTGAATGTAATGAAAATTATGGTAGCTTTGCTGGTCTCTGACTTCTTTTAAGTTTTCTGATACTTCTCTAATGAACACATAATGAGATATACCATTTTGATAAAGAAATTAAAAGGGGAAAAAACCTGTAAAAGAAAAAAAAAATGCCAGAGAAAAGAAACTAACTGAAAGAGGAAGGATTAGGGCTGTGCTTTAGGAAGAACTCCTTACAAGTGTGATTGTGAGGCTCTGAAATGTGCAGTCAGCAGAGGTCATCGACTCTCTTTTCCTTAGGGATCTGTAAGGAAAGAGTAGCCAACTCTCCTTTGAGGACAGCTAGAATGCAGTCCTAACCTCTGTGGCCTCTTGCAGCTCCATGTGCAAAAGGATTGAGCCAAAATACAATTTTTACTCGGTGGCACGTAAGGTAGTCAATTCCATACGTAGCCACGATCCTCCACAATCCTTTACCCAATTTAAGAGAAAGTAACCCCTAAGGTCTCACACCATCACTGAAACCCAATGACCTTGAATTTATATGCCCAGCAATCTGCCAGCACTTTAGCCAGGAAATACAGTGGAATGTTAATAGTTAATATTCCACAATGCACAAATAACTTCTATCTAACGGACTTATCCATGTGAATAAAAAATTCTAATTTCAGACACTTTTAAATATCCCAAACGGAGACAAAGAAAATGATCATGTCCATTTAAAATTTCCTGTGTTTCCCTACAAGTTTTATAGATAAAACATTATAAATAGTGACCAAAATAAATGCCAGGACAAGGTGAAAGACAAATAAAAATGCTGAATTCTGACAAGTTCCTTTGCTCTAAAAAAGCCATCAATTTTGTTTTCTGATCACTTCCTATGATTATAAATGTAACAGTTCCCAAGTCCATAATTAAATGCTTTTTTGACTTTTATATTAGTTTCCTGGTCTAATGAAAGGGATAGTAGGTGCAGAGACTGACAGCCAAATGGGTTGAACCAAGAATGACTGATTAAATAGGGTTGTGCCAGTCACCGAAACTGAGAAAATAAGGTTTGAGTAAGTGCGGAAAGCCATGGAATACCAAAATAAAGAAATCAGCCAAGACTGGAACACATACTTACAGAACTCAAGTATGGTGGCATTCAAAGACAGAAGAATGAGGTGGATAATATATGAAGGGGAGTTTTTCAGGGACCCAGTTCTAAGGCAAAGTCAAGTGAAGGAAAAAAAAAAAAAAATCTCCTGAGGCTCTCATGCCTTCCCCTCAGGATGAGCCCTAAGTCATCAACATTATACGCATGGTATCGGACCCAGGTGACTCCTTCTAAGCACGATGAGGGCTTCCATTCTAAATAAGATCATGCAACTTTTAAAGCATATTATTCTGTGCATCTAAGTCTGGTCATTTGAATGAACGAGTAAGTATGTCACAAGAGAGGTCCATCCCTTTATCAATAAGTCTCACTTACACAGCCTTCTTGAAATACTGTATTCTGGCGAGTTTAGTTTTTTTTTATTCTGGAGAGTTTAGTTTTCTGTAGGGCTAAGGGTTTATCTTTCTCTCTCTCTTTTTTTTAAAGGTTTCTCTCTTTTAACTTCAAATGTAAAAGAAAAAGTACTAACCACTTGGGATGGAAATATTTCTAATATATTTTACATAGAAAGGGACATAAGTTAACGTTTCCTTGATGACTCAGGGCGATAATTATGAACCTTAAAGACTCTGCAATGTTGCACACAGAGATAACTTCAGGGCCCACTGAAGTGTGTCTACACTGCATAACCTGAAACTGTTGTGCTTCTTGTGCTCTTGTATCTGCATTTCATAGTCTGTCAGCCTTTTATTTCTCAATACCGTCATGTTCTTTTTATAGATGCTCCTTCTGCCCTATGGTGGAATAGAAAGAACACTGGACCAAGAGTCAAGTTGATTTATGTTATTATTCTAGCTAAATGACCTTGAACATGTCACTTGGCATCTTTGGGCCTAAGTATGATGAGGAAAATTCAACCAGATAATTCTTAAGGTCCTTTGTTAAAATGCTTATTACAAATTTGCTGTTTCTTATCTTTGTATATTTAAAAAAAAAAAAACTGAGTTAGCTAAACTTGCATGGAAAGTAATATAGAAACTTGAGTGTACAACATACTCTCATGTAAGTGAGGTAAACATGCCTTGTGTCATCTAGTTGTCTTCTCAGAGGTCTTACCTGTGTAATTCTCAATAGTCGGTGGGGTCTCAGACAGCTATGGTCTCTGGATAACTAAGACTTTACTGGTGATATGTTACTATACTTCTGTATGCCTCTATTTTACCAAATATTCTCAGTGCAAATAATTATTCAATATGCCTCTACCTCAGGCCCCCCAAGAACAGAATCTGTGTATGTCATCACTTATGCCTGTCAGTAAACTGACTGCAAAATGAGTACTCTAATCTTTTTTAAAATTTTTTTATTGTTATGTTAATCACCATATATTACATCATTAGTTTTTGATGTAGTGTTCCATGATTCATTGTTTGTGCATAACACTCAGTGCTCCATGCAGAACATGCACTCTTTGAGTACTCTAATCTTGAAACTTTCTCTGCCTTATTAAATATTTGTTTAGATGACAGAATTGGAAGTTTTCTAAAAGACGGTCTTGTGAACATACTTAACAAAACATAAAGTGCAAATGTAGAGACTATTTCTGTAAACTCTAAGGGAAGGGAATTTACTCTTCTTGTATTTTTTCTGGAGTCCCTGAGGCACGATTTCCATCTATTGCACATTCAGAATGACTCTTAGGAGCCTGAAGAAGCCACACTTCCATCTGCATCTCTCCCACTTGTACACATTCTTCCTTGAGAAATCCAAGTTGCGCTCACTGTTGTAATTCCATCTCTCTACAGATAATTCATCTCTAGCTCCCATCTCTCTCTTGAGTTCTAGGTCCCTATTCCCTATCATAACCTCTATGGGGATTTTCTATAAGTTAAAAAGTGTCTCAAGAAAGTTGATAAAGCCTCCTCACTCACTCATTTCTCTTCCCACTTCATAATTTCAAAAACCTACTTTTTTTCCTTCTCCATTATTCTCTACTCATGTTAATTATATCAACATGTACCAAATGAGAAATCTAGGAGCACCCCTTGTTTCTCTTTACTCTATGATCAATGACAAAGTTGTTTTGATGCCAACTTTGAAATATCTCTCCACACCACTCATGCTATTTCCACTGCTAGAGCCTTAATTCAGGTCATCATCTCTTAATGACTATTAAATACCCCGTTTCCCAGCTGCCAGCAATTTCCCTTCCAATTTATATATATATCAGCAATGAATTATATTTCTATAAAACACATAAGGTTGACTTTTTCCCCTATTTTATACATATCTTCCCTATTATATTTATATTACATAAATAATGAAGAAATAATATATAAAACATTAAAAGATGTATTATATATCATACATAACTTTTATCTACAATATAATTAATATATGATTAATACAGAAATACATTAATACATATTTATACTCAGGGACACCTGAGCAGCTCGGTTGTTAGGCGTCTGCCTTCGGCTCAGGTCATGATCCCAGGGTCCTGGGATCGAGCCCCGCATCGGGCTCCCTGCTTCTCCCTCTCCTGCTCCCTCTGTTTGTGTTCCCTCTCTCACCGTTTCTCTGTCAAATAAATAAATAAAATCCTTTAAAAAATACATATTTATACTTAGAAATATATAATTATATATGTATAATTTTTAAAAGTCTTCCTATTGCTTATGGCAACTATTTTCAATTTTCATTTTTTCATGAAGGATCAGAACACAAAGCCTATCTTCTCAGAGATTCTAAAGCAATCCTAGACAACTACTGCAAATAATGAAAATTTATCTGACCAAACTAAATCGAACATATGAAGATACAGTAGTAGAAAAAGGAGTTAAAAGCCAAGGGGCTGAGTGCAATTCCCTTCAATATATCCTACATTCCAGAAGACCACTGGAAACAAGTCCCAGATTAGCTTCTAACCTCTCCTCTAATCCCTTCAACAATGTACAACCACTAGAATGATATTTTAGATCTCAGTTGTACTAAATTTCTTGATTACCTTAGATCCAACATGACCAAATATGTTGCCCTAACAGTTCTCATTTCCTTGGATCATTGTCACAGGGCATCAGAGTGGGCTTTCTCAAGCCACTTTGGACAAACTAAGGAAGCCCATTAGTATCTATATGCTTCCAGGTTGAAGGGGTCAACTTCTGCAAATTCTAACATGCCAACTGGCTACGCACACAGGAGCATGATAATGACACCAGCTCCTCATATACACACCCACTTCCACTCCCCAAGAGGTACCAGACTGTTGGACAACTTGGCCGCTAGCCTATAAAAATGTGGAAACACTGTAGGAACATTAGCCAATAAGGCACATACTGGCAGCAGAATCAAATATTTAGGCTCTTAGATGTACCCAAATAAATCGTTTGTGTGTTCTAACAAATGTTTTATTTGGAAAGCATTTCCCAGTACAGATGCTGTCAAAAGTACCCATTTTCAGTGGGTTAAATCAAGGGCTGGAAGTAGCAGAAGGGCGGGGAATGTTTATTAAACAAAATTACATAAGCTGCAAAAAAAAAATGTTAATAGCAATTGGGAGAGCACCCTTGAAAAACAAAAGAGTTGTTAGGGGTTTTCAAAGTTAAATTTAAATTTTAACAATTGCAAATGGTAAAAAATTATAAACATAAATACCACAAAATGAGAAAGTTATCAGAACTTGGCAAGGGATAAAAAACTGGGCTGTTTTTAAAATTTTGTAATATATCAATAAAAATAGATGCAAAAAAAAAAAAAACGCAATCAAACAAGGAGTCGAGGAGTTAAGAATTATAAATTAAACCCTTCACTTGCCGGAATCTTTTAAAAAGCAATCAATTGCAAACACATTTAAGGGCTTTATACTGAGGTTAATAATTTGGGGGAGAGACATAATGCAATCCAAATACATGAACTTCCTTAACAAAATAAACTCTGAGACCAAACGTCAGAGAGAGCCTCTGATAAGCTGCCAACATGTAATGCAGGCACAATGATATACTCCAACAGACAGGAGAACTATTGACCCCTGTTCTTAGGCAACGATGTAATGCATATATAATTTATCTGGGCTACATCACCCTTTTCCGGTTTAGCTCCACCTCGATGACGACATAAGGCCACATTTTAAGAAATGCATGGTGAAAATTTCTCCTGAGGCTCAAAACAAGAAAACTCCTTAATTAACTGTGGCTAGACAGGTTTCATTACCAATTTTCCAGTAGATCTTGTGTATAACCACTGATGCTAATGAAAATACTACATTCATGATGGTAATATGAACTATGAATAAAGAGAGTTGAAAGACATTTTTTTTTTTATTACCTGAATTGGTAAGGGCTTTAAAAGCTTCTGCTTGTTGGCTAGTTTGCTTTCCACTCACAAATCAACTGGTTGCACAACTAAACTGGCCAAACACTATCACTGCTGGTGTTATGCAATCAATAAAGGTTTATTAAATCAAAGAGAACGGTACAAAAAGACTCTCAGGAAAATAAATGCTAAGTTATAGTGGCAAAGAAAACCTTCGAATGCTGGAATACTTTACTTTGAGAAAAAGAAGGGAAGAAAACTTAATATGCATGAGTATATAAAATCACAGCAACCTGTTAAAGATAACATAATTAGTGTGTGAGTATTTTAAGACTGTTCAAACATTGTGAGTTTTGATTTATCAGGATAAAGAAAGACACTGACAATAAATGAAACTTCCCCCAACAGCCTGACACATTTTCATTGTGAATGTTCCCTTAAAGAATCATGGGAGGTCTTTAAAATAGTCTTCAAAGTCTGACTCCCTAGAATTAATCCAAACAATAAAATTATCAACACAACTGATTAATAATAATCATTTAGAACAAATGGTAGTTCCTCAGTCACAGATAATCTTTGAGACATATTACTGACAATTTCCTTAAGGGTCACCTCAGTAGAAGTAAGCATACACCAATAGCATTTAAACAGAACATAATAAACTGGACGTCAAGGTTGATTTGAAGGTTTTCGTAAACTTTATAAATTTCAGTTTACTTTTATCACCTTGTATGTCTCAGATGGAATTCACAGTAATCACAGCTACAGCGGAACAACTCCAAACATAAATGAAACCAGTAACTGGTAGATCGATACGAGGTGACAGACTCCTGGCTAAAATCCTGCCCTGGTGTGACCCACCACTGCCCTTCTGCACCCTAAAGACTTAATGAATCACCAGGAGTACACTGACGATTGTGTACGTTTTACCCATGTGAGAAGTGGATTTATAACAGGACCAGAAAAGAATCATTCCCCTTTTGTGAGATAAATACCGTGAAGTAAAGGGTATGTTTCTACAAGGCCCTGGACATCCTGATTTCATGCAGGTAATGTACCGATTTTATAAATGCTTCATCATTTTAAATTTAAACATCCAGAATGACTGAAAATCTGGATGCCTAATGAGAGATCATTTAAAATGATACACACTTTATAGTAAGTTGCTTCTCTGTTAGCAACAAAGGAAATGGAACATTAGCAACATACAAGTAAGGGAGCAATGTAAAGCCCACTTAGTATTTCTGAATAGGGTTTGCTCCAGAAAATATGGAAAATGGCCTTGTTATTTAACACTGAAGATACTCCTACAGGCCCCAAAGTAATCTTAAATATCTCAAATAATTACCCTGTGGAGAAAACTCCAGTTCTTTAATATATTAAAATCTATGCAGCAGGGCTCATGTGTGTAAAGAGGGACGTGACAGTCTGAAACAAAATATCAGGAAGCTCCCTGAGGAGAAGCTCCATGCCACTCAGCTGAAAGGTGCAGAAATAGTTTGCATGCCTTTGTAAGGAGGTTTTATACCTGAGTGCTCCTTTGAAAGGGCATCATTGTCCACGTATGGCCAAAAAGGGGGAGAACATTTTGACACAGCATGCACACAATCCAGCCAAGCCCTTTCCCTCCTCCATTTCCCCAGAATAAGCCCCCTCCCACCCCTCACCTTGAATTACAGCAAAACGAAACAGGCAATAACTAATTCTTAAAATGTAAACACCAAGTGAAAAATCTTAGTTCTCCCCTATAGTAAGAAATAAGGGAAGAAAGATTAAATGACACTGTATCCCAGCAAATAGAATATCTACTCACAGGCCAAGATGAAGTAAAACGTATAAACACATCACAGGATAAAAGTAAAGAAGGAAAAAATGCAAAGAGAGAAGAAAGGAAGGAAACAAGCATGCAAAGGAAGGAAAAACACTCTCATTCCTAAAGAAAACACAACCTAAAAACAAAAAGCTTCACATAATGGGAGAACTTCAAAAAATGATTACTAGTGAACAGGGGCTCAAAGATTAAATGATAAAACAATAGAAAAAAATTTTAAAGTGTTGCAGAGCAATCAAAATGTACTGAAGACCAAAAAATTATCAATTTAGTACTAATAAATAAAAGAAAAACAGCAATGGAATGAGGAAACATGGCTAAAAATGAGGAGATATGGCTAAAAATTTACTGATGTAGGGGGAAAAAAAGGTTTAATTCATCCAGTGAATACAGAGGAAGAAGAAAAATACATTTTTTAATGGAGAAAAGAGGCATAAAGAACAGACTGAAAAAATGCTAATCCTGTAGAAAAGAACCCAAAAATTGGCCAGAAAAATATTTCAAGTAATAATAGTATGAATTTTTCCCTAACACGAAGGAAGAACAGATTGAAATAACAGACCGTGTTCCAGGAAAAAATGATACAGAATGATCCAAAAGAAGTTATATCCTTAAGTCACTGAACTTCAAGATAAAGAAAAAAAATTCTGCAGGTGTTCCGGCAGAAACGAGCAGTTCACTTACACGCAGGAAATCAGATAGCGTCCCTGTTCTATGAGGAATACTCAGTGCCAGAAGACAAAGACCTAATCTACAGATTTCTAAGTGGGACCCAAGAATTTTAAAACAAAGCAAAATGTCCTCTGAATATAAAAGAAATAGATATTTAAACATGCAAGAAGTCAGGCAATACAGTATCCATGAGTCCTTCACAAAATAAATTATTCAATGGAATCTAGCCAAACACATCATTAATATAGAAGCTGTGACAAAAGGACTACTTTGGTACTAAATTACTACAAACTTCTGAGGAAAAGCATGATCCAATTATTTTATTAAATCAATCTGACCTTAGAGTATAAAAGTAGCTGATTAATATGCTCAAGCATAAAGTATCTTAGGGAATAAAGGACATATGATATTTTCTTAAAATTACTTGACAATGAAACCTAGTTGACCAGGAGATAAATTATAAGAAATAGCTCAATGAAAAGCCATGGAAAAGAACCAGGATGAATATCAAACCAATTTAAATCTTTTGCTGCTTGACTACTTGATAAACTTTAAGAACACAGTGCAGGTTTCTTACTTTTCCAGAGGACTAGGTAAAGAGTTCTACACAAACAACGAAATTGCTAATTGTTCAGTCATTCAGTAAAAGAAAATCTCCAAACTTAAGAACTGAATTTTCTATTGTAACTTCACCATATGCTCATTAGAAATTAATTCTTCCATTATGCTCTAAACTCTATAAATTGTTAATATTTTTAACATTCAATTCTTCTGCAGATATTAAAAATGAGAATAAAATCTCTTTTATATTTACGCAAAAGAAATTAATTCTTCCATTAATGAAACAAATATTTTCATCTAAAAGTCTAAAATTCTAATCAACTACACACTTAGTATGTAATACAAAAGTAACTTTATATCTCTAGAAGTCCCTTTATCCTAATAAAAATATAGAGAGAGAATTTGAAAAGACAAAAGTTTATCCATTTATTCACCCTCAATTTTTGGTTAATATTTGAAATCTGGCAAACCTGTATTGGATACAATATATCCAAAATTTCTTTTCATTAAACTGGACAGCAACATGCAAAAGAAAGAAACTGGACCACTTTCTTATACCATACATGAAAATAAATTCAAAATGGATTAAAGACCTGAATGTGAGACCTGAAACCATAAAAATTCTAGAGAAGAACATAGGCAGTAACCTCTTTGACACTGGCCATAGCAACTTTTTTCTAGATATGTCTCCTGAGGCAAGGGAAACAAAAGCAAAAATAAACTATTGGGACTACATCAAAATAAAAAGCTTCTGCACAGCAGAGGAAACAATCAACAAAACTAAAAGGCAACCTATGGAATAGGAGAAGGTATCTACAAATGACATAACCAATAAAGGGTTAGCATCCAAAGTATATAAAGAAAATACAAAACTCAACACCCCCCAAAAAACATAAATAATCTAATTTAAAAATGGGCATCATCACTTACCATCAGGGAAATGCAAATCAAAAGTATAATGAGATATCACCTCACACCTATCAGAATGGCTAAAATCAACAATATAAGAACCAACAGGTGTTGGTGAGGATGTAGACAAAAAGGAAAACTTGTGCACTGTTGGTGGGAATGCAAACAGAGTGCAGCCACTCTGGAAAACAGTATGGCAGTTCCTCAAGAAGTTAAAAAGAAAACTACCCTATGATCCAGCAATCACATTACTGGGTATTTACCCAAAGAATACAAAACACTAATTCAAACATTTACTTACAATGTTTACACTTACAGCAGCATTAGTTACAATAGCCAAGATACAGAAGAAGCCCGAGTGTCCATCGATTAATGAATGGCTAAAGATGAGGCATATATATATACTAGATCTATTACTCAACCATAAAAAGGAATGAAATCTCACCATTTGCAAAACATGAATAGGGCTAGAGAGTACAATGCTAAGCGAAATAAGTCAGAGAAATACAAATACCATACGTTTTGTTTCTTAAATTCCACATGTGAGCGAAGTCAAACAAGCAAAGGGAAAAATACAAACCAAGAAAAAGACTCTTAACTACAGAGAACAAACTGATGATTACCAGAGGGGAGGTGGTGGTGGCGGAGGTAATGGGTTAAACAGGTGATGGGGATTAAGGAGTGTACTTGTCATGCTGAGCACCAAGTGATGTATGGAAGTGCTGAATCACTATATTGTACACCTGAAAATAATATAACACTATAAAAAATACGATAAAAAATAAAACTGTAAGGTGTAAAAATTAGATTTAAAAAATAAAAATTTCTTTTCATTATTTCAACCATCTCTTTTTACTCTAAACACTAGAATTTAATAATTAATGCATACTTAAACATAATGAGTGAAATCAGGTAAGTGACTTCAGTGTTAATAAATTTCCTTAAATACAATCTGAATATTTCTCTTAAAAAAGAAACAGATTTCAAAAAGAATCTCAAGAGTATTCAATTAACAACCTCAGGCAAAAATACATTAATAAAAAACATCCACAAACTATTAACTGTGGCCTTATGATTAATAAAATAAATAAAAGGCAGACATTTTACAAGGTATGCTAATGGCATTAATTCAAATACCTTGCACTGTATTCTAATATTATAATGCATTAGGTTTTTTGTAAAATGGCCCTGACTGATCTTTCTGTTCTGTCCCAAACTAAATTACTCATTAGTCTCTAAAGTTATGCTCTTCTTTTCTCCATCTATGTAACTGCTTGTATTATTCCATCTGCCTGGATCATTCTCTTTCACAACTGTTCAATATTAACCATCATTCTTCACTGATCATCTCACTTGAAGATGACTTTCCTTTTCTCTTACCAAAGTCTATTCCCTTCTTCAAAATCCCACAGTTTATATCTCCTCACTGCATTACATCATATTCTTGCATTATAGCCTTTTGTACTTGTTTTCCATGCTCATCCCTCCCACATTTCTCTTCTCTTTGCATAAACATGACTTGGGTGATCTCATTTATTCTCACAGCTCCAAGTCCATCAATATAGCCCTGACTTCCTAAGTTTCTACCCTGGACCTTTCTCTTGAGCAACAGGCTCAAATACACCCACTGGAAAAATCCCCTGAGATTTCTCCTAGGAAATTCCAATCTCATGGGTTTAAAAGATCTCAAGGTATTTTGCAAACTTGGTCTTCCCAGTAGCCCCTGCTGCACCTTCATATCATTTCTGACTGCCTTTTTTGCTTCCACACCAAATAAACTAAATAACTAAATCTTCATGACTTTATCTCGTAAATATCCTTCAGGTCCATCCAGTTTTTTCTCCATCCGTGTAGCCAAGCTAGCCCCAATTCAAGACAGCATCATCATCAGCCCCTTATCTGGTGGTCTTCCCTTGTTTCCCATTCCAATCCTTTTAACATACACTCAGAAATTCATTAAAATGTAAATCTTATCATGTCAATTTCTTACTTAAATCTCTTCAAAAGTTCCTCCCTATTTTCAGAATAATACCAAACTTCTTAAACTATAAGGCTCTGGAGTTTGGCTCCTCTTTTCCTGAACAGTTATCATTCCTCTTAACACTCTACTCTCAAATCCTATCGATTTTCTTTCTTTCTTTCTCCCTTTCTTTCTTTCTCTCTCTCTCGCTTTCTTTCTTTCTTTCTACCAGATCCTCAGTTGTGCCAATGTTCTTTCCCCACCATTCCTACCCCTTCCCTGGTTTGTCCCTAATCATTTTTAGGTCTCTTTTTATAGTAGTTTAACCATATGCTTCCATTTTCATTGGGAAGTCTTCCCAATACTTACCTGAGTAAATCTGGGTTGGGTACCTCTGCTCTGTACTATCACAGAACCATATACTTCTCTGACCAAAGCTCTTTCCGCTCTGTATGGATAAATGTCTTTGTGTTGGTCTGCATTTACTACTAAACTCAGTGCAGTTCCATACTACTCTCACCATATGCACTGTTGGAAGCCCAGAAAAACTGGCACTCCGCTTGGCATACAATGAGTCATTAAAAAAAAAAAAGTTTAAAAATTAATGACTAGGACCAGACAGAAAAGCTCTTTCACAGCATACCCATATACTTTTTATCCTCTCTAAAGCAGCCAGTATGAAAATTGTTGTTCAGAGACAATCAATATATTTTTGAAAAATAAATGCCACATGTACACACATGAACTTAGGAGCATGCCCGTCTGTTGCTTCAGGCTTGATAAATGACCATTTCAAGGAACAAGTGGCTCAACGTAAGAAACAAAGCTTTACACATTCCCTCTATCACCTCTCACACCCATTCACCAATATCCCTCAATTCTTACTCTGAAACATAAAGCTTTGCTTTATTCCCCCTCTCAGGTGTGACTTCTCCAAGCCAAGCCCCCACCATCTCACACTGCCCTACAACAGCCTCCCTTGAGTCCAGGTGTTTTTTTTTTTTTTGCAACTTTGCGATCCATTTCCCAGACAGAAGCTCATGTCTTTTTTTTCACAACTCTTGACCATGTGGACCTCCTGCTTACATTCTTCAGTGAATCCGCCTACATTTAAAGTGAAACAGAATAATGTCCTCACAATGCTGAAAGTAACTAAGTGGTTGGAGTATGTATATTAAATTCAGACAAAAGAGGCATTCAGGCATTATAAAAGAAAAGAAAGATCACTAAGTAATGAGACATACGGTCAATTTTTCCAGGAATATTAACAATTCTAAATGAGTATTCATCTACTTAGCATAGTTCAAAATATGTAAAGCCAAAATTTACAGGAATAACAAGAAACTGACAGAGCCATGATTGTAATTAAAGATTTTAACCAACTCTTTCAGTCATGGATAGATTAGCCAAGCAAAAATCAGTAAGGTTGGAGATATTGAGCAAAATAATTAAAAAGCTTTATCTACTGAACCAATACAAAATGATGTACACAATAAGAAAACATACATTCTTTTCAGACATACAAAGCATTTACAAAAATTGTCCTTGAAGTAGGCCATGTAGCAAGACCATATAGAATTATTATCCAGCAAACATGCTATAAATACAACACAATGAAATCAATACTAGGTAACTAAAAAAATAACTGAAAGTATATTTGAAAATTAAAACTTCTAAATAACTCATGATTCTAAAATAAATTATAATGGAATATAGAAAATAGATAGGACTAAATGATATAGAGAAATTAAACACCTGAAATGCTTTGAGTATAAAAATTGGAAATTAATTAGCTCGGCAACTAAATCTGTAAGATGAGAATGTGAAAACACAAAGAAATTGTAAGAAGAATAAAGAAAAATAAAAAATTAACAAAATATAGACCAAAAACACAAAAGAATGAAAAAACAAAATAAAAAGGAATTATTTGAAAAGACTATAAAGCTGACAAATTCCTGGTAGGACTTATCAAAGGAAATTTAAAAAAAGAAATGAAGAAGGTAAAAATAATCATTGTGAAGTAAATAAAAGGGAGATAAAAGTACAGAAACAACAAGATTTTTTTTTTTGGAAACAAGATTAAAAATATAATTAGTGGACAACTGTAAACATCCTTGTTATGGATTCAGTTGTTTCCCCCCAAAGTTCTTAGGGTGAAGTCCCAGTACCTCAGAACGTGATTGTATTTGGAGACAGAACCTTTAAAGAGGTAACTAATGTAAAATGAGGTAAAATGGGTCAGCCCTAAGGCAATATGACTGATGTCCTTTAGAGACATTAGGACCGAGAGGTATACAGAGGAGAGACCCTAGGAAAGACCAGGGAGAAGAAGACCATGTCTGAGATAAGGAAAAAGGGGAAATCAACTTCATCAACACCTTATATGGGACTTCCAGCCTCCAGAGAAGAATATAAATTTCTCTTTAAGCCACCCAGTCTGTGGTACTTTGTTATGACAGCCCTAGCAAACTAACAGGATCTTTACACCAATAAATTTGAGAAAAGGGAACTTCTATGCACTGTCAATGGGAATGTGATTTGGTGCAGCCGCTGTGGAAAACAGTATAGAGGTTCCCCAAAAAATTAAAAATAGAACTACCTTATGATCCATTAATTCCACTAATGGGTATCTACCCAAAGAAAATGAAAACACTAATTCAAAAAGATATATGCACCCCTTTGTGTACTGCAGCTTTACTTACAATAGCCAAGACATGCAAGCAACCTAAGTGTCCACTGATAGATGAATGGATAAGAAAGATGTGGTAAACATATTCAATGAATATCATGCTGTCATAAAAAAGGATGAGATCCTGCCATTTGAGACAACAGGGATGGACCTAAAGGGTGTTATGCTAAGTGAAATAAGCCAGACTGAGAAAGACGAATACCCTATGATTTCATTTATATGGGGGGGGGGGGGAGAAACAAAAAGCAGAATCAGATCCATAAAATCAGAGAAAACACTGATGTTGTCCAAGGCAGGGAGGGAATGGGATGGGCAAAATGGGTAAAGGGGAGTATGAGATACTGGCTTCCAGTATGCAGAAATGGATGAGCCATAGGAATAAAAGGCACAGCATAAGGAATACAATGATATTCTAATAGCGACGTACGGGGACAGAGGGCAGCTACACTTGTGGTGAGCATAACAACAACATATAGAGATGCTAAAGCACTGTGTTGTACACCTGAACCTAATGTAACATTATGTGTCAACTATACTCAATTTCAAAAAAATTATAATAGAAAAATTAATGAAATAGCAAAACGCTGGAAAGAACAGAAATTCCCACTGCTAGAGAAGGAATAAATTATGGTCCAGCCTTTTTTTTTTTTTTTTTTGAAGCAAAAAGAATAACTTTATTCAAATTTCAAGCTTTCAGGCTTTTCTAACTCTTAAAATCTGGTAAAAACTAATAAATACTAGTGTTTTTAGTGTACATGTAAGAATATATATGAGATATATAGCATATACACATTTTCTTAGGGATTTGTAAGTCATTAAAATTTTCTTTAGATATAAAGCAAAATGATTTGGGACCTTGGGGAAACCAAGTAACAAAGGCCACCACCTAAGTCTCAATCACAGTTATTATTTCTCTTCAATCCAGAGGACAGAGAAGACAGACCCAGGAGAAGATGGAAAAAGGCACCAGCTAACCCTTCCCTCCCTCCCAGGGTGGGCAATTAGAGATCTCTACTTGCTGCATCTTTTACAGCTGCCTTCCAAATACATGATGCAGATGCAAAATACACATCGAACCCCCTTACAGAGGTGTGACCTAGAGATTTGCAAAACTCTTCAATTGCCAGTGCTTTTGTATCATTCATATTAGAAAGAAAGCCAGGGATGAAGATAACTCCTGGACTTCTGCCTTTTAGCTTCTTATAAGCCAAGTTTGGAAGGCCCAGTTGACTAAGGAAAGAGACTGATGTCTTTTGTCTGTGAGCTGGGAGCCCCGGTGGTGTCCATGGGGGCTTTCTTGCAAGTAATACCTTGAGGCCACAGTGGAAGTCGAAGAAGACAGCCCCTCTGCCCCACCTCCACCAAGGTAGCCACTTGGCCACAGCTGCCATTCTATCCTGCTGTGGAAATCAGTATTCTCCCCAGTATGCATGAATATCAAAACCAAAAACTTTGCATAACATAAGCACATCACAAAGTAACATAAATCATATGGCATTACTTATATGATGTCCCCAAACAAGCAAAAGTAAACAATATAGAGCTCACAAATATATACTTATAATTGATAAAAAGGAAATTACAATGCAAAATTCAGGACGACTGAAAAGAGTCTTTAAAAATACTGGAAACGTTCTATTTCTCAAGTTGGGTTTCTTTTTGTTACATGTCTTATAAAATATATTCATTACATATATTCTTTTATACCTACCAAATACTTAATAACTTCAAGAAAGCTCTACCCTTACTTTTTCAACTAGAAAAGAAATTCTTTTAATTAAATAAGAATTTTGGGTGGGAGGGATGGGGTGGCTAGGTGATAGACATTGGGGAGGGTATGTGCTATGGTGAGTGCTGTGAATTGTGTAAGACTGTTGAATCACAGACCTGTACCTCTGAAACAAATAATACATTATATGTTAAAAAAAAAAAAAAAAGAAGAAGATAGCACGAGGGGAAGAATGAAGGAAAATCGGAGGGGGAGACAAACCATGAGAGACTATGGATACTCTGAGAAACAAACTGAGGGTTCTAGAGGGGAGGATGGTGGGAGGATGGGTTAGCCTGGTGACGGGTATTAAGGAGGGCACGTTCTGCATGGAGCACTGGGTGTTATACGCAAACAATGAATCATGGAACACTACATCAAAAACTAATGATGTAATGTATGGTGATTAACATAACATAATAAAAAATAAATAAGAATTTTCAAAATTACTGATTTAAAAAAAATTGACATAGTTGGCTAGGATTTGTTTTATTAAGACAATATAGTCACCACACAATACAAGCAATTATTTTAACACAAGAATTAAAACTTATCCAAAGCATAAGAAATAGAGGGTAGAAGGGAAATCCTCAGAACATTCAACTAATCAAACTAAAAAAAAAAGCACATTATCCAAAAAAAGTCTATGTTGCTACATGTCTCAACATAAAATTATTGTGTTATCAGATAGATTAATAATAATAAACATACTTAGTACAGAGAAGTACTTTTTCGCATTTATTATATTTAACTATAGCCTAAGCAGTAAATTCAGAGCATTTTTACCATAACATCAGTATAATTAGGAAAATCCTTCTCTTACCATTTTCCAGTCTTGTAAACCAGACCTTTTCCTCCACTACTGCACACTAGAAAAGTCAACCTTAATTAAAGAAATATTTCAGGTTTTGTGTGACCCATTTGTCAATTTTTCAGGATCTCCTCTTCCTCTTCTATCACAAATGATCACACTCCTTAACACTTTCTTCAAAGAAGGAAAAAAGTAACAGAAAAATCCATCCTCATTTTCCTTTTCTCATTCTCTTTCTTTTGTTCTCATTCACATTGCACCCATCCACTTATTCAAACGTTTGTTAAGAAGATACCTACCAGACACCTTTTGCTTTAAATTCAGAAACAGGCAAAAGTTAAACCTACTTGCTTAAACTGGATTTTAAAATCTGTGAATTGCAAGTAACCACGTTCCCTTGTTGCCTTTCTTTCTCCCAAACCTCCCAGTCTATAATGGGCTATGTAACCTTGAGCAAGTAACTTCATTTTTATTGATCTTTTTCCTCCTATGCATTATCCAGTTGAATGAGATAATTCTTATAGTACTGTCCAACTCCAAATTTCCACATTTCTAAGACAAAGGTTTGAAATTTTCAGCATTACTTAAGAAGAAAATCTAGAAAGGAGCTGCTCTTGATGCCAACAATATAGCATCATCTCCTTGAAGCACAGCCATGCATCCTGGACTGCTTAAGGAGACTGAGCAGACATAAAAAGAATGACAAGGAGCTAGTCCAATGGTCCCACTGATCTGTGCTCCTACCCAGCCAACATGTTTCCATGTGGAAAGAGCAACTGCTAGGGCTTTAGCAGTATCTCAGTTTCACAATTAAAGGCAAAGAACAACTGAGATTCAATTTCTCACTCAGAGAGCATTAGAGACTTTTCCACTATAATTAAGTTCTTGCATTACGACAACATGCATTGTTTCTGACAGAACAAAAAATAAGCAGCTTTTGTAGAATTGATTAGAACTGGGGGAAAGGAGTCTAGCTCACTCATAGCTGCAACACAGAAATCTCATAGCCTTTTCGCTCTCTTTGCCTCCCCTTGATTATTTGCACCAAGCTGGCCAGAAGTGGATCGTAGAACTGCCAAATTGCATGCCAGTTCCACCTCTGAATGTCTGTTACCTCAATTTTCTTTCTTTCTTTTTTAAGATTTTATTTATTCATTTGAGAGACAGACACACAAAGAGCACACAAGCAGGGGGAGAGGGAGAGGGAGAAGCAGGCTCCCCGCCGAGCAGGGAACCCAATGCGGGGCTCGATCCCAGGACCCTGAGATCATGATCCGAGTCGAAGGCAGATGCCCAGCCATCTGAGCCACCCAGGCGGCCCCTGCTATCTCAATTTTCTTCAAACTCTATGGGGAAAGATGAGAGGTAAAGTGGGGCTGTAGTAATTACCGAGTTAGACAAGTGAGCATTTAAGATGCATTGAAGTCCTGGTATGGAACCAGAAGAACTTAGACTATCAACCTGTCATTTAATTGCTTGAAAAGAAAATGCTGCTTACCATCCTCTAACCTGTAATCAGTCCCCCTTCCGCCCACACTTCACAAGGGCCATCTCCACGATCATTTCTCTACTAGGGCCTTCCACTTTAAGTGGCACTTTTAAAAATGACATACAAATAAATGTTACAAAACAGAGATTAGATGGATGCAGCTTTGCTACCAACCGCGGTGCAACCTTACACAAGCACCTCAGTAGTCCAGAGACTGATAAAGGTTGTCACCAACAGAAATAACCAATCTGGCCAGCAGACACACTCCCACCTCTTTCCACCATTTTCTCCTTTTTAGATCAGTGTATCATGGAGAAGAGAAGAATTCACAAGCATCAGTATGATACATTCTACCGATAAGGTTTTGTGTCCTTTGTATCTACAGTTTGTCAACATTAACCCCCAGGAGAAGTTGTCACCACTGGAAAGAATGGAATCAAGGAAGGGAATAACCAGGAAAAGTGTCTTAATTCATAGGATCCTGACGGTTGAGGAATGGGAATTATATTTGCAATTAGTTTACAAGTAATTGGATGATTAAATTAAAATTTTTTATTAAGACTCAGAAAAATCTAGCAAGCATTTGCCCATAAACTAGAAACCCCTACCCCCCACTTTCTCTCTCTCTCTCTCTCTCTCTCTCTCTCACACACACACACACACACACACACACACACACACA